>NC_056732.1:825951980-826111980 GCF_019279795.1 Protopterus annectens
ATTCAAATAATACCTTGCATTCAAAAGGAATTTTTGTGGTGGGCTCAGGAATGTCACCTAAACAAGGGACTCTCTGTGACCCGCCAGAGGAGTCAGATTTTAACGACGGATGCCTCAGACAAAGCTTGGGGAGCTCATCTAAATGGAAAGTGGATAAAAGACAAGTGGCCTGCCAGACTACAACATCTACATATCAACCTGAAGGAGATGTTAGCAGTCCAGTTTGCATTAATAGCTTTCAAGGATTTACTTCTTCCAGGGCAGGTGTTGATTCTAACAGACAACACAACTGTCATGTGGTATATCAACAAGCAAGGGGAACATTCTTATCCTCTATGCAGGCAAGCAATGATTTTGTGGGAGACTGCTCTCAGTTTACAGCTCAATCTTCAGGCAAGGTTTCTGCCAGGAGCACAGAACTCCTTAGCAGATGTGTTGAGCAGGCGCATTATGGATCCCCACGAGTGGAAATTGGATCCTCATGTATTTCAGAAATTGACAGTGTCATGGGAACTCCAGACATAGATCTGTTCGCTTCTCCACTAAACCATCAGCTGCCAAAGTTTTGCACAAAAGGTTTCATCCCACAGCTTGGAAAGTGGATGCTCTTTCTTTCAATTGGAGCAATCTTCATGTGTATGCCTTTCCACCTCTGCCTCTCCTCCCAAAGGTACTTCTAAAGGTCAGACAGGACAAGCCAAGGATGATTTTAATAGCTCCAGATTGGCCTCGACAGCACTGGTACCCATTACTGAGAAGTCTGGTGCGGAAGCCTCCATGGCCTTTGCCTTGATTCCACACCTGTTGTCACAGGAGGACAGCCATTTGCTCAATGTCAAACTTCACTCTCTTCACCTAACAGCCTGGCATATTCTGTTTTGAACCATAGAAGGTCTCAACTTCCACAACAAGTTTTGAATGTGATTTTGGAAGCTAGAAGGCCTAGTACAAGGAAAGTGTACAGATAAATGGAAGAGATTTTTATTTTGGAGTGCAGCAAAGATTTTGATGTTTCTGAGCCTAATTTGAGTGTGGCTCTTCAATATCTTACTGAGTTACTGGACAAAGGTTGGTCTTTCTCTTCTATTAAGGTTCATGCTGCTGCAATTTCGGCTCACTATGATTGTGACCCACCATTGTTTTCTCATCCTTTGTTCAAGCAATTTCTTAGAGGGGCAAAGAATATAAGACCCCCACGAAGAGCTCCTACTCCTGCTTGGGATCTCAATTTTGTGTTGGAGAAACTCACTCTACAACCTTTTGAGCCTGCAGCTACTTCTGAGTTGAAATATTTATCATGGAAGACTGCTTTTTTGTTGGCAATTACCTCTGCAAGAAGGGTTTCTGAATTGCAGGCCCTTATGGCGGTTGAGCCTTTCTTGATTTTCCATAAGGATAGGGTATCTTTACGTACTAATCCTTACTTTATGCCTAAAGTGGTTTCTAGTGTGGCTTTAAACCAGACTATTCATTTGCCTACTTTTTATGCAAATCCCCAAAATAAAGGGGAAAAGATTTTGCACACTTTAGATGTATACAGGCAGTTGCGATATTATTTGGACAGAACTAAAGGGTTCAGTCAGTCTCAGCAGTTATTTGTTTCTTTTGCTTTGAGTTCTCAGGGCAAGCCTGTGTCAAAACAAACTATTTCTAAGTGGATTGGGTTTTGCATTGCTTTCTGTTATTCCCATCATGGCAAGGAGATTCCAGCCGGGATTAGGCCTCATTCCACTAGAGCTACTGCCACTTCGACAGCTTTTTTGAGGGGGGTGGCAACCAAGGATATTTTGGAGGCAGCTACTTCGAGTTCAGTGCATACTTTCTCTAGGCATTATCACCTGCCACTTTACTCTAAATCCAGGGCTGGTTTTGCCACTGCTGTTTTGCAGGGCATTTTGGCAGCTCCTGCTTCCTTATAGTTTGGCCATCCTCCCATACCTCTGCTTTGGGATTCTACCCAAGTGTAAGGACTGCAGCAATGTGAGATGAAGAACATAGTACAGTTTTGTACCTACCATAAATGTAGATGTTCAAGATCCACATTGCTGCAGTCCAATTACCTCCCTCCTTCCCCTCTGTAGTTAGAGGTGGTTGTGTGGGTTGAGTTGTACATATTGTGTATATAGTGTATATTTTGTACATATAATTAGGGCAAGGGTGCTTGGATGTTTGTTTGCTGTCTTTTGGTTTTGACCTTTATTTTTAGGGTCTTCTGACATCTGGGGCAAGAAAAGACTGAGGATATGACGTCGGTCATGCGCATTTGTACCCTGACGTCCTGATGTCAGACAAATGCGCCTTGACCGACGTCAGCCTTATACTTTGATATTCGGGCCGACCGAGGACAGCGGACTACCCAAGTGCAAGGACTGCAGCAATGTGGATCTTCGAACATCTACATTTATGGTAGGTACAAAACTGTACTTTTTACCCACTGTTAGTTGCACATGGATAGTCTCCGATGCTTTGTGCTGTGCCACCAACCTGGAGGTGTGGGTATCTTTGACAAGTATTGATACTCCCCCTCCTTTTGTGGTTCAGTCCGAGTTTTGGGGCCGAAAAGTATGGTATGACGTATAACCTGGTAGTGCTGGGGTGCTCTCAGGAGCCTTGAACCAGGTTTCTGTTACTGCACAGATATCTATGTTCTCCATGCTGAGGAGAGTTTCGAGTGCGTGCATCTTGAGGTTTAGACTTCTGGCGTTGAGTAGCATTACTCTTAGTTTCTTTTTCTTTGTGATATCTATGGAGGTGGGTTTGTCTTTTTTGAGCCTTGCCTAAAAAAGCCACTATGGGGGTGGCAAGAGCCTTTGTCAATATCCGAAAACCCAGGGGTGACAGGTGCAAGCCGTCCCTAGCAAAGCAATGTGGCTTGTCAAGCATGTCATCCCAGGCTGACAGGCACTGGATCCCCTTAGAATGACACCAATAATTCAACCAATTGTTGAAATTGATCATCTTGTCTTTATATTGTGGCATCATTCCTGGTGAGGGTAAGATGCTACTCAAGGTCAGGGTCATACCGGCCTAGGCTACATGCTCAGAGAGCTCTTCTGTCTCTTTTCATGTAGTCCAGGGAGGTACGTCTCGGGTCATTCACACCAGCATGGACAATGACCGAGTCATATTTGTGCTTGTCTTGGAGTGACCTGAGTGCTTGTGTTATGTGGCGGATCCTAGCGCCCGACAGGCAGCTCACCGTGACCTCCTTGTTCAGCCTGGTGAGCGGGACATCAGTGTGCCTGACAATAGTCACCTATTACAAGTATATCAGGTGTGTTGTTTAGCCTTAAGGGCTGACACTGTTTGGCACACTGGCTTTGTGAACTATGTGTTGCACGTGTTTTGTTTTGGGGTAGCGGTTGCTTGGGTGTCTGCTTTGGAGGTTTCTGTTGCTTAGGCAGATTTTTATTTAGAGCCTCCGAGTATGTTTTTGTGTGTTTGTGTTTGGTTTGTTAATGTAGTAGTAGGTCTATGTGAGACTGAAATTGTATTGTTTGTGGTTACCTTCTCCTCCTGACTGGTTATGCCAGTACTGAGTTGAGAGATCTCAGCCTCCAGTTTGGCTATATGGTTGTAGCTCTCGCATATGTTTGAACTTGTTGGGAGGAGGAAAGGGTTGTCTGTGTACATGAGGCAGTTGTAACATTGCCTCAAGATTCCCAGATTCACCAACTGGACTGGAGAGGAAATTGACCGCTGACCTTTGGACATGCCAGAATAGTATAAGGAACGCCTTTATAATTGAGAAAAAGGACCAATAGGGAACAGAGTACTCAAAGGGAGTATGTGAGGCTGTAGTGCTATTTAATTTTTAGTGCTAACTTATAGAAATTATTTTGTGAGCAAGTGCCGGGCTATAGATTAAAAATAAGGTGTTTATTTTGTGAGCTAGAGCAGTTCTAAGGGAAAAATTGAAGAGCAGACTTTGTGGAGCCGATAATGGTCTAAACCAGATTAAGTGGCGCTGCCCGATGCTGCGCTATGAGTAAAATCGCGCCAAAGCGGGTTTTATACAGGGGGACTTGAAAGAGCTAGAAATTGACCCAAAACGGCCAATAGACTACCAGATTCTTGTGCTGGCAACACTCCTCCAGGGGATAGATAGGCTGCTCTAAGCTCCCCACTCCCACTGGTGAACAAAGAAGCCTCCTTTTTATCCAAGTAAGGAAATGGGCAACAGAGGAACTTTCCAAAAGTCCAGTATACAGCAAAGCCTGTATTTGGACTACTCTAGGTCAGGAAAGGCGGGAAACAAGGATAATTTTTTTTCATTTTTTTTTCTTTTTTAGTACACAAACAGCAGAAAATGCAGTAAATATATAACACAGGCTAGCGCACTTGAGTGTGTAGCCTCAACAGGTAAATTTCAACAAACAGGACAAACTTTTCAAAGTGCAAGTAAAAAATTGCAGTAAAACAGCTTAAAACAGGTAAAGGAGCAGATAAGAGTTTTCATTCTTACTGTATTCCTTGCCTAGGCCCTGACCACGACGTTGCTAGCTGTCGGTTTTGTGCTAAATTTAACCAACGCACTATTAAGCGTCTGTTTGATTTTGCCTTTCATTACTTTGGCCGAAGATTTAATTATATAATGCTGTCGGAACAGCCGACGACAGGAGTTTATAAAAAGCGCAAGGAAAAGGACAGGCATCCGAGGTCCAAAACAGACGACGAGGCCTCTGCTAGTCTGCTAGGCCAATCGCCGGTTCTCAGTGAGGCGCTTTTTGCAGCCCCTGATGCCCGCTACCTCAGAGCCACAGGCCGCTGCAGACTCCCACGTGGAGCCGACTAGGCCTCTTGATACTCAAGGTATTGGACATTCGTAAACTATTCCCTCAGATGGGTCCAGAGCCGCTGAGCAGGCATCTGCTTCTGAGGGTGTTTTCAGACCTACACAGTTATTATGTTAAGCTAACCTCAGCTTCAAAGACTAAAGCAGCTCTAAAGACAAAGAAACAAGTACAGCATTCTCCTGCACAGACTTCCATGCCTAAAAAACAGATGCTTAAAATGGCCAAAGACCTAATTACTTTGATCAGGGGCTCCCATGCCCCTCCAGATAAGAGGCCTAGGCAAGAGACAGAATATGAATATTCAGATCAGGTTTCCATTTCCTCTGATTCCTCTTCTGAACAGGGATACTCCCTTCCTCCCTATGAGGATTCTGATGCTGAAGAGTCTATTCTTTCAGCCTCTCCTCCTGAGGATTATTCTTTTGGGGAAACCCTTCACACCATGAGGGAGCACTTTCACTGGGAGAGCCAAGAATACTCAATCTAAGAAAAGGCTCAGAGACTTTCTTTTACTACCTCAGCACAGACCTCTTGCTATTCCTCTTGTTCTAGACATAGTAGATGATGTATTTTCAGAGTCCAGCCTGTCTCCTGACTCTTTACCCCCTGCACTGGTTAAGCCAGACAGGTACTACAGGGTTCCAGATTCCCACAAATTTCTATATAAAATCCCTGCTGCTGACCCAGAAACTATATCTCAGGGTCCCAAAGGGGTCAAGGCTTCCACTGCAGAAAAACCCTGTCCCCTCTGACAGGGATTCTAGGGCACTGCACAGATGGGGGAAAAGTGCTACCTTGGCTGTAAGGGCTTTAAATTGTCAGTTTCATATGCTTAAATATCAGCAATATTTGATGTCACTGCTAAAACAGAAATTGTTGACAAATTCTGAATGTGCAGATAAAAAGGAAATGCAGGATTTATTGCATGCAGCTGAACAAGTGGGCAAACATACTTTGCAATGTGGTTTTGATTCACTGGAGGCCTCTTGCAGGGACGCTGTTACGGGTACTGTCATTAGAAGGCATGCTTGGTTAAAGGAACAAAATCTGCCTGATCCTGTTAAAGCAAAATTATTTGATGCTCCTTTACAGCATGATGCTTTATTTGGTGTTAAGGCAGAAGAGGTGTTGAAGAAAATGGAGGATAAAGCGAAATCTATGCATACAGTTAAGGATTTCTTACAGGTACAACCACCTAGATTTAGCAGGAACTGGCCTTCAAAGAATTGGTCCTTTCCAGTGTCAGACAGGCCACAAAGGGGCAGATGCAGACTCCCTAGAGGCAGATCCCAGCCCCAAGGCTCATACAGGCCTAAACAATGGGGTGCTTCAACCTCCAAAAGCGGAGAAGACAAAGCACAGCCATATAGAAAACCGTCCCAGTGACTTTTCTCTGCCAATACCAAGCACTTATCTTTTGGCAGCTCTCTTAGGGGGAAAACTAGCACTTTTTTCACAGAATTGGCATATAATCACCCAGGAAAAATGGGTCTTGAATATAGTGTCCCAGGGCTACAGGTTCCACTTTCACACCCTGCCAAAAGCAAAAGGTATGCCAGACCTGCCACACAATCAGTGGGCAGAGGTACAAAAACAAGTTGCATCCCTTATGGACATGAGGGCCATTCACTGATTACCACAGCAAGAGCAGGGACAAGGATTCTACTCAAGACTGTTCCTGGTACCCAGAAAGGACAAAGCCTGGAGACCAATACTGGACCTGTCTATTCTAAACACTTTTCTGGACGTTCCAAAATTCAAAATATTGACTCTACAGCAGCTTCTGCCCATGCTGGGCAAGAAGGCTTGGCTTGTAACTTTGGACCTAAAAGAGGCATACCTGCATGTCACAATCAGACAAAATTGCAGCCGATATCTCAGATTCGTAGCTGGATCAATGCACTACCAAATGTTCATCGTGTTACCCTGCTGCAGTCATTACACTTGGGTTATCCTGTCGTCAGGCGGTCCCGCAGTCGGACGGATTTCCAAAGTCTTGGTCCGACATCAGTTGCAGTCGCCTCATCCCTGACGTCAGTGCGCCGGGGGTGCATATATTGCAACCGACGCCATTTTCTTCAGTCTTTCTTGCCGCGTGGTGCCCGAAGCAGAAGCAGTTCGCAAGTGCCGGTCGGCTGACTCCTGAGATTTTCGAATTCGAATTTCAGACCGAAGTCTTCTGTAAAGCTAAGTACCCCGTTGGGGAAACTTTTCTTGCCTCAGACCGATGTCAGAAAAAGTTAACAATTGCATTTCTTGTGGGAAGCAAATACCTCATAAAGATTTTCATTCTTATTGCATACCTTGCCTAGGCCCTGACCACGACGTCACTTGTTGTTGTTTTTGTGCTAGATTTAATAAACATACTATTAAAAGACGATTTTATTTCGCACAACACTTTTTTTGGCAGAAAATTTAATTATAACATGCCGTCGGAGCTTCCGACTACCGACATGCACAAAAAGCGCAGGGATAAGGATCGACAGCCCAGGCCTAAGCCCGATTCCGAGGCCTTGGTTGATCCGGTCTCAGGTTATCAGTGAGGCTCAGACGCAGCTTCTGACTACCGCAGTTCAAGAAACCGAGACCGCTACAGATATGTTGACGGAATGTACTAGGCCGACACAGCCATTTCCTTCAGGCCCTACCGACGATTTACCTTCCAAGGACGTCAGTGCTTCTGAAACGCCATCGGTTTCAGATGGCGTTTTCAGACCGACAACTTTCGGTCAAAACGTTTTCCAAGTCGAAGACTCCTTCCAAACCGAAAAAGGCTTCACTTCAGTCTCCTGTTCAAGGCCCTATGCCTAAGAAACAGATGCTCAAGATGGCTGAAGATTTGATTTCTCTTATCAGGGGGACTCAACCTCCTCCTGACAAAAGGCCTAGACTAGAGGAAGAATCTGCTTCCTCTGAACTACTGTCTATTTCTTCGGATTCCTCTGAGGACCAAGACTATTCCTTCTCTCCTTATGAAGATTCTGATGCTGAGGACTCTATTCCCTCAGCTTCCCCTCCAGAAGATTACTCTTTTGGGGAAACTTTACACACTATGAGGGAACATTTTCACTGGGAAGGTCAGGATTACTCTGATTCCAAGTAAAGGCTCCGAGAGTTTCTTTTACTCCCCCAACACAGACCTCTAGCCATCCCTCCTGTTTTGGACATTGTGGATGATGTCTGTTTAGAATCCAGTTTCAACCCTGACTCTCTGCCTCCTGCTCTGGCCAAGCCTGACAGATACTACAGAGTACCTGATTCCCACAAATTTCTTTACAAAAGCCCAGTAGCTGACTCCGAGACCATCTCCCAGGGTCCCAAGGGGGCTAAGGCTTCCATGGCTAAAAATCCAGTACCTTCTGAAAGGGAATCTAGAGCACTAGACAGATGGGGGAAAAAGGTTTATACCTCAGCCACTTTAGCTATGAGAGCTCTAAACTGTCAATTTCATATGCTTAAGTATCAGCAATTTCTGATCTCTCAGTTAAAACAAAAGATAACCACCTTCCCTCAACAATCTGAATTGAAAGAAGTACAGGATTTGTTGCACGCCACCGAGCAGGTAGGCAAACATACCTTGCAATGTGGGTTTGATTCTTTAGAGGCCTCCTGCAGAGCAGCTGTCACTGGATCAGTTATACGTAGGCATGCCTGGTTAAAGGAACAAAGTATGCCTGATCATGTTAAAGCAAAACTATTAGATGCTCCCTTACAGCAGGATGATGTCCTTCAAGGATGCATCTGCAGTTTTTACAAATGGGTTGTCCTGTCGTCAGGCAGCCCTTCGGTCGGCCGGATTCCAAAGTCTGGGTCTTGTTCTTTTTGGTGTTAAAGCAGAAGAAGTTTTAAAGAAAATGGAAGATAAGGCAAAATCAATGCAGACAGTCAAAGATTTCCTACAAGTACAACCCCCTCGCTTCAGCAGAAACTGGCCAACAAAAAATTGGTCCTTTCCAGCCACTGACAGGCCTCAGAGGGGTAAATACAGGCGCCCAAGGGGCAGAGGACAACCACAAGCTCAGTATAAACCTTGCCAATGGGACACTCCAACCCAGAAGGGAGGAGAAGACAGGTCTCAACCCACCAGAAGGCAAACTCAATGACTTGCACCTCGACTGGCCAAACAAAGCTCTTTTGTCAGCCCCCTGGGGGGAAAGCTAGCACTATTTGCAGACAACTGGCACATGGTCACAAAGGACATATGGGTACTAGACATAATTTTACGAGGATACCGATTCCACTTTCACACCTTGCCAATAAAAAGAGTTATGCCAAACCTGCCACAAAATCAAAGGGCAGAGGCTCAAAAACAAATTACAGCTCTCAGGGCCATGAGAGCCATTCAAAGGGTACCAACTCAAGAGCAAGGCCAAGGATTTTACTCAAGACTCTTCCTAGTACCCAGAAAAGACGATGCTTGGAGACCAATTCTGGACCTTTCAATTCTAAACACTTACAAGTTTCCAAATTCAAGATGCTAACACTACAGCAGCTACTTCCCATGTTGGGCAAGGAAGCATGGCCGGTAACGTTGGACCTCAAGGAGGCATACCTGCATGTCCCTATCAGACAAAGTTGCAGAAGATGCCTCCGTTTCATTGCAGGTTCAACCCATTATCAATTCTCTGCACTGCCCTTTGGCTTATCTACTGCGCCCAGAGTATTCACAAAATGCCTGGCACCAGTAATTGCATATTGCAGACAAAGAGGAATTCAAATATATCCATACCTGGATGACTGCCTCATTCAAGCAGAAAGAAAAGACATTCTCTTACAACATCTGGCTTTTGTGAAGCATCTACTGAATTGTCTGGGGTACACAGTAAACGAAAAGAAGTCAAAAACTAGTACCCTCGCAAAAAATGACATTCCTGGGTGCCAGCTTGGACACAACGGCCCAGAAGGCTTATCTTACACCAGACAAGCAATTACAACTGACTCAATATTTCAAAACAATGGCAACAAAAGACCCAATTAACTGCAAGAAAAATTCTGCAGGCTTTGGGCTTCATGGCATCTTGCATTCTGATAATACCATTTGCAAAACTGCATATGAGGAAATTACAGTGGTACCTAAAAAGCGTATGGTCTCAACACAGCCACAGCATGGACACAGTGATATCTCTCATTCCCTACCTTCAACAGGAATTTCTATGGTGGACACAGGCATGTCACCTCAACAAGGGTCAGCCTTTCACCTTGCCCCCACCCAGGCAAATAATCACAACAGATGCTGCAGACTATGCCTGGGGGGGCACGCATGGCAGGGCAATGCATTCAAGGCCTATGGACTGCAGAACAAGGAAAACTGCACATAAACCTAAAGGAGATGCTAGCTGTACAAAAAGCTCCTGACAGCCTTCAAGGATCTACTACAGCCTGGCCAACTTGCAATAAAGACGGATAACACCACAGTAATGTGGTACATAAACAAGGGGGCACACATTCCTACCCTCTTTGCAGGCAAGCAATAATCTTATGGAACACAGCTCTGACCTACCAAGTCCAGTTACAAGCTCAATTCCTGCCAGGACAGAAAAACACATTGGCAGACGACCTAAGCAGAACCATCAAAGATCCCCACGAGTGGAAGCTAGACCCACAAATATTTACAATGTTAACTCAAAGATGGGGCCTACCAAATATAGACCCGTCTGCCAGTCCTCAAAACTACCAGCTGACAAAATTTTGTACAAGGGCATTCCACCATCAAGCTTGGAAAGTGGATGCTCTCTCCTTCAGTTGGAAAAACCTGACACTATATGCCTTTCCTCCATTACCTCTTCTCACAAAGGTTCTTTTGAAGGTCAAAAAGGAGAAACCTGGAATGATTCTCATAGCCCCAGACTGGCCACGCCAGCACTGGTACCCGCTATTGAAGAATATGGCTCACAGCCTACCATGGATATTGCCTCAAATACCTCATTTGCTCACGCAGCAAGACATGCAGATTCTACACAGCCAGATAAAAACCTTAAACCTGGCTGCATGGCAAATCAATTAAGCATCCAACCAGCCCCTCTTTCACAAGCAGTGCTGGATGTTATTCTAGAAGCCAGGAGGCCAAGCACCAGGAAGGCTTACTCGGACAAATGGAAAAGGTTTTCTGCTTGGAACCAAGCTAAAGGCCAAGACACAACTCAGCCTCATATGCCTCACATTCTGCAGTATTTAGCTGAGATGTTGCATAAAGGACTTTCCTTCTCCTCAATTAAAATCCATGCTTCAGCTATTTCAGCTCACTACGACACGAATCCACCTTTATTTTCAAATCCTCTCCTAAGGCAGTTCCTCAGCGGGGCGAAAAACATTAGACCACCTAGAAGAGCTCCCACACCAACATGGGACCTCAACTTTGTTCTGGAAAAACTAACGCTACCTCCCTTTGAACCTGCTTTTTCTGCAGACCTTCAGTTCCTATCTTGGAGGACTGCCCTGCTCCTGGCAATAACTTCTGCTAGGAGAGTTTCAGAATTGCAGGCACTTATGGCAGTGGAACCTTTCCTCATTTTTCATCAAGACAGAGTTTCTCTTCGAACTAATCCTTCCTTCATGCCTAAGGTGGTTTCCAGTGTAGCTCTAAATCAAACCATCCACCTACCCACTTTCTACCCCAATCCCCAAAGCAAAGGTGAGAGACTCCTGCATTCCTTCCACAAGCAGCTTCGTTTCTACTTGGATAAAACTAAGGCTTTCAGAAAAACTGACCAGCTTTGTTTCCTATGCTACAGCCTCTCATGGGAAGGCCATATCCAAGCAAACCATTTCTAAATGGGTAGGCCATTGCATCCGATTCTGCTATACCCATCATGGGAAACCAGTTCCTCCTACCATTAGATCCCACTCTACCAGGGAAACAGCTACTTCTACAGCCTTTCTCAGGGGGGTTCCTACCAAGGAAATCTTAGAAGCTGCAACTTGGAGTTAAGTGCACACCTTCACCAAACATGATCACTTACCTCTTTATTCTAAGTCCAGGGCAGGCTTCGCCACTGCAGTTCTGCAGGGCCTCATTGCCTCCACTAACCCTCTATGATGCCACCACCCTACCTTAGCTTTGGGACTCAACCCAAGTGTAATGACTGCAGCAGGGTAACACGATGAACATAGTACAGTTTTGTACCTACCATAAATGTAGATGTTCGGGTGTTCACCCTGCTGCAGTCCAGGTTACCCACCCTCCAACCCCTCTGATCTACTGGCTAAACCTCTGCTATGCCTTACTGATGTATTTGCTTATAGCTGAAGGGATTTTGTGTTTGCACAGTGTTCACATCATTTGGTACTGATTTGGATCACCTTTTTGGGGGCACCTGACAGGGCAAGAAAAACTGAAGAAAATGGCGTCGGTTGCAGTATATGTACCCCTGGCGCACTGACGTCAGGGATGAGGCGACTGCAACAGACGTCGGACCAAGACTTTGGAAATCCGTCCAACTGCGGGACAGCCTGAAGACAGGATAACCCAAGTGTAATGACTGCAGCAGGGTGAACACTCGAACATCTACATTTATGGTAGGTACAAAACTGTACTTTCTCTGCACTGCCCTTTGGCTTATCTACTGCGCCCAGGGTCTTCACAAAATGCCTGGCACCAGTAATTGCTTTCTGCAAACAGAGGAATACAAATATACCCTTACTTGGACGACTGCCTTATTCAAGCAGAGAACAAAGACATTCTACTGAAGCATCTGGCGTTTGTAAAAAGATTACTAATTTGCCTAGGGTACACGGTAAACGAAAAGAAATCAAAACTAGTACCCTCTCAAGGGATAATATTCCTGGGTGCAAGTTTAAATACAACTGCCCAGATGGCTTATCTCACGCCAGGCAAACAAAGGCAACTGACTTCTTACTTCAAAATGTTGGCAACAAAGACCCAGTTATCTGCAAGAAAAATTCTGCAGGCTTTGGGCTTCATGGCTTCGTGCATTCTACTAATTCCATATGCAAGACTGCATATGAGGAAACTACAATGGTATCTAAAAAGTGTTTGGACTCAACATTGCCACAGCCTGGAAACATTAATTACCCTCATTCCCTGCCTGCAACATGAGTTTCGATGGTGGGCACAGGCCTGTCAGCACAACAAGGGACATCCATTCACTCTACCCACAGCCAGGCAAACACCTAACAACAGATGCATCAGATTATGCCTGGGGGGCCTACATGGCAGGAAAATTTATTCAGGGAGCATGGCCAGCAAACCAGATGCATCTTCATATCAATCAAAAAGATGCTAGCTGTTCAGAATGCCCTGACAGCCTTCAAGGATCTACTTCATCCAGGACAGCTGCTGGTAAAGACGGGCAATACTAGAGTCATGTGGTACATAAGCAGGGAGGCACACATTCCTACCCCCTCTGCAGACAAGCCATGACTTTGTTGAGAACAGCATTGACTTATCAAGTACACCTGCAAGCACAATTCCTGCCAGGAAAGACAAATACTCTGGCAGACGAACTAAGAAGAAATCTCAAGGATCCTCATGAGTGGAAACTAGATCCACAAATATTCAGCATAACAAGAAAATGGGGATGCCCAGACATAGATCTATTTGCCTCCCCGCACAACTGCCAACTACAGAGATTCTGCACAAGGACTTATCACAAACAAGCATGGAAAGTGGGATGCCCTATCATTCAGCTGGAAAACCCTTGCAGTATATGCCTTTCCTCCACTGCCTCTCCTCCCCAAGGTACTCTAAAGGTCAGACAAGAGAAGCCAAAAATGATATTGATTGCCCCAGGCTGGCCACGCCAGCACTTGTACCCAATCCTAAAGAGCTTGTCTCAAGGCCCAGCCTGGACATTACCCCAAATTCCTCATTTGCTGACCCAACAAAACAATCGGATCCTGCACAGCCAACTCAGAACCTTAAATCTGGCTGCATGGCCGATTATTTAACCCTTCAGAACACACCTCTCTCTAAAGCAGTTATGGATGTTATTTTGGAGGCCAGGAGGCCCAGCACCAGAAACTCTTATACAGGAAAATGGAAGATTCTGTGCTTGGAACCCGGCACAAGGAATCGACGCGCTTGTACCAAATATTCCTCAGATTTTACAATACCTAACTGAGATGCTGGACAAAGGCCTCTCTTTCTCATCAATTAAGATCCATGCCTCTGCCATTTCAGCTCATTACAATACGGATCCACCTGTTTTTTCACATCATCTGCTAAGGCAGTACCTCAGAGGGGCCAAAAACATAAGACCTCCAAGGAGAGCTCCAACACCTGCATGGGACCTCTATTTTGTCTTGGAAAAGCTCACACTGCCTCCTTTTGAGCCAGCTAATACAGCTGAGATAAAATACTTATCATGGAAAGCAGCTCTGCTCCTAGCAATAACATCGGCAAGAAGAGTCTCAGAGTTACAGGCACTAATGGCTGTGGAACCTTTTATTATTTTCCATCCGGGCAGGGTTTCTCTAAGGACAAACCCAACATTTATGCCTAAGGTAGTATCCAGTGGGGCTCTTAGCCAAACTATTCATTTGCCTACCTTTTATCCAAACCCACAGAATAAGGGGGAGAGACCTTTGCATTCTTTGGACATACACAGACAGCTATGCTTCTACTTGGACAAAACTAAAGCCTTCAGAAAGACTGAGCAACTCTTAGTGGCATATGCTGCAGGATCGCAAGGAAAAGCTGTTTCAAAGCAGACTATTTCAAAATGGATAGGCCACTGCATTCGTTTCTGCTATTCACAACATGGCAAATCAGTGCCTAAGGGTATTAGGCCACATTCAACCAGAGCATAAGCCACTTCAGCAGCCTTCCTCAGAGGAGTACCAACCAAGGACATTTTAGAGGCTGCAACTTGGACTTCAGTGTACACTTTTACAAAGGACTACCACTTACCTCTTTACTCTAAATCCAGAGCAGGCTTCTCCACTGCTGTTCTGCAGGGCCTCATAGCCGCTCCTAATTCTATCTAGGCCCAGCCACCGAATCTCAGCTTTGGGATTCAACCCAAGTGTAGTGACTGCAACAGTGAAACACGATGAACATAGTACAGTTGTGTACCTACCATAAATGTAGATGTTCCGAGTGTATTCACTGTTGCAGTCCAGGTTACCCTCCCTCCATCCCCCTTTCATTGCTGGGACTTATCTATACTTCTCTATTCTATACAACCTATGTGGTGTATTTGCTTGTAGATGAAGGTTATGTTTGTTAGTGCATGCTTTTTTATGAGCAGAATTTTTACCCTACCCTTTTGGGGGCACCTGACATCTGGGGCAAGAAAAACTGAAGAAAATGGCGTCGGCTGCATCTTTTATATCCCTGGCGCACTGACGTCAGGGAAGAGGCGACAGCAACCGATGCCAGACCAGGACTTTGGAATTCAGGCCGACTGCAGGTAGCCTGCCAACAGGATAACCCAAGTGTAAGGACTGCAACAGTGAATACACTCGGAACATCTACATTTATGGTAGGTACACAGCTGTACTTCCCTTTGGCTTATCTACTGTGCCCAGGGTATTCACGAAGTGCTTAGCTCCAGCCATTGCTTTTTGCAGGTAGAGAAGTTTTCAGATTTACCCATACTTGGACGAGTGCCTGATTCAGGCAGAAAATCAGGACTTGCTACTACAGCACCTGGCATTTGTAAAGAGACTTCCAACTTAACTAGAGTACACCATCAACTAAAAGAAATCACACCTAAGTACCCTGCCAACAGATTGGATTCATGGGAGCAAGCTTGAACACAACTTCCCAGATGGCATTCCTCACTCCAGAGAAACAAATTTATTTGACAACTTAGCTGGGTTTTTGTTGTCAGTAGGTTGAACTATCTGCATGGAAAATACTGCAAGCTCTGGGGTTCATGGCCTCTTGCGTTCTGTTAATTCCATATGTGAGACTGCATATGATGAAACTTCAGTGGTATCTAAAACGTCTATGGTGCCAGCATTCTCAGGACCTGGAAAGAATAATTCCTATCATTCCGTGTCTAAGGGCAGAGTGCCCTTGGTGGGCAGAGGCCTGCAACCACAACAAGTGACTTTTTTTTTTCACTCTACCCCCTGCCACCCAAACCCTAACAGACGCATTAGACTATGCATGGGGGGCTTACATGGCAGGGCAGTGCATTCAGGGCAAATGGAACCCAAAGGAGACGCACCTGCATATCAGTCAAAAAGAAATGTTAGCTGTACAGAATGCTCTGATAGCCTTCAAAGGCCTTATTCTTCCAGGACAACTATTGGTAAAGATAGAGAACGCCACAGTTATGTGGTACATAAAGGGAACACATTCCTACCCACTCTGCAGACTAGCCATAGCTCTGTGGAACACATCCTTGAACAACCAAGTGCACTTACAAGCTCAATTCCTGCCACGCAAACTAAATTCACTGACAGATGACTTGAGCAGAAATCTTATGGACCCACACGAATCGAAACTGGAACCCAAAATATTCAAGCTTTTGAGGAATAGATGGGGGGGGACACCAGCGTGGACCTGTTTGCTTTCCGTCAGAACTATCAATTGAACAAATACTGCACCAGAACTCCCCACAGCCAAGCTTGGAAGGTGGATGCCCTGTCCTTTTCCTGGGAAAGCCTCTCGCTGTATGCCTTTCCCCCTCTGCCTCTCCTCTTGAAGGTTCTACTAAAGATCAAACAGGACAAGCAAAGGACAATCCTGATTGTGCCCTTCTGGCGATGCCAGTACTGGTATCCTCTTTTATGCAGTCTGACAGTGCTACAACCATGGCACCTGCCTCAGACACCTTCCCTGCTGCCCCAGCAGGGGGACAAATTCTGCACCGTTGGCGTCAGACCCTGAACCTTGCAGCCTGGCTAATTCCCTGAACTCACCTCTAGCAACTCTCAGTAAGCAGGTGCTGGAAGTCATTCTTGAGGCAAGGAGGTCTAGTACTAGAAAATCCTATTCAGAAAAGTGGAAAGGATACTGTTCCTGGAGCCAGTCTCAAGGGATGGGCACAGCTGTGCCCAACTTACCTCATATACTAGATTACTTAACAGACATGCTCCACAAGGGCCTGTCCTTCTCTTCAATTAAGATACATGCCTGTGCCATCTCAGCTCATTATAATACTGAGCCCACCCGTCTTCTCTCATCCTCTGGTAAAACAGATGTTCTTCATGTTTCACTGTTGCAGTCATTACATTTGGGTAATCTGCCTGCAGGTTGCCCTCATTCGGCCTGATTAACAAAGTCTTGGGTCCTGCATCGGTTGCTGTCCCTTCTTCCATGACGTCAGGGGTATAAAACATGCAGCCGATGCCATTACATCAGTCTTCTTGCTTCGCGGTGCCCAAAGCAGAAGCAGTTGGCAAGTGCCGGTCGGCCAACCCCTGAAATTTGTTTTCGAGTTTCAGAAGTCTTCAACTAAAAGCTAAGTACCCCGTTGGGGAAACTTTTTCCTGCTCCTTATCGATGTCAGTAAAAGTTAATAATTGCATTACTTGTGGGAAGCAAATACCTCAAGGATTTTCATTTGTACTTTATTCCTTGCCTAGGGCCCTGATCATAACATACCTTGCTGTCGGTTTTGTGCTTGATTTAATCAACGCACTATTAAACGTCAGTATATCTTTGCTTCTAAATATTTTGGCTCACGATTTAACTATCCAGAAATGACGTCGGTTAGCAATCCGACTACCGGCATACCTAAAAAATGCAAAGAAAAAGAGACAGACAGTCTAGGTCCAAAACCGACGACTAGGCTTCTCCTAAGCCAGTCGCCGGTTCGACGGTACTCAGTGAGGCGCTTTCGCAGCCGCTGATACCCGCAACCTTTGATTTGCAGGCCTCTACTGCGACCCATTCGGAGTCTGGTATGCCGCTACTGGCTTCTGCGGGTGTTTTCAGGCCTAAAGATTTGTATATTAAACCAACGTCATCTTCAAAACTAAGGCCAAAATCTACTTCTACGTCTAAAAAACCAACGCTTGGACCGTATGTGCCAGGCCCCAATGACTAAAAACAAATGATCAAAATGGCTGAAGATTTAATTTCCTTGATCAGGGGTAGCCAACCCCCCTCCTGCTAAGAGGCCTAGGCAAGGCACTGACTTTGAATCTTAAGATCAGATTCTATTTCTTCTGATTCTTCTACTGAACAGGATTTATCTATACCTACTTATGGGGACTCTGATGCAGAAGATTCCTTCCCTTCTGCTTCTCCCCCTGAGGATGTGTCTTTTGGAGAAATTTTACATACCTTAAGGGAACATTTCCACTGGGAAAGTCAGGATTTTTCTGAGTTTAGAGAGACTTAGAGATTTTCTTCTTCTTCCTCAGCATAGGCCTTTGGCTATTTTTCCTGTTCTAGACATTGTTGATGTTTTTTCAGAATCTAGTATGACTCCTGATTCTCTGCCTCTGGCTCCTAGTAAGCCAGACAGATACTACAGGGTTCCTGACTCCCACAAATTCCTTTTCAAAAACCCTACTGCTGATCCTGAAACCATTTCTCAGGGTCCCAAGGGTGTTTAGGCCTCTAACTGATAAAAATCCTTCCCTGTCTGATAGCGATTCCAGGGCGCTGGATAGATAGGGTAAGAAGGTTTACACGTCTTCAGCCTTGGCAATCAGGGCTTTAAACTGTCAATTTCATATGCTTAAATATCAACAGCATGTCATGGGACTACTTAAACAGAAAATTATGTTAATGTCTGACTGTGTGGAAAGTAAAGGTTTGCAGGAGTTATTACGTTCAGCTGAACAAGTTGGAAAACGTACTTTGCAATGTGGTTTTGATTCCTTGGAGGCCTCTTGCAGGGCCGCTGTAACTGGATCTGTGCTAAGAAGGCATGCTTGGCTCAAAGAGCAAAGTCTGCCTGACCATGTTAAAGCAAAATTGTTGGATACTCCTTTACAAAAGGACTGTCTCTTTGGTAATAAGGCTGAAGAAGTGTTAAAAAAGATGGAAGATGAAGCTAAATCTATGCAAACTGTGAAAGATTTCTTACAAGTGCAGCCACCAAGGTTTAGTAGGCACTGGCCTACTAAGAACTGGTCCTTTCCAGTTCCCTCGAGAGCTGCTCAAGTCAAATCCAGACATTCCAAAGGCTCCAGTTTTCAGTCACAAGGAACTTTTAGAACAAAACAATGGGGTGCCTCCACCACCAAATTTGGAAGTAATGAGGCACCTCCCTATGGTAAACAGTCTCAATGACTTTCCTCTACAATCACCAAGCACTTGTCTTTTAGCCGCCCCCTTTTGGGGGGGGGGGGACTGGCAAATTATTACCCAGGACAAATGGGTTTTAAATATAGTATCCCAGGGATACAGATTTAATTTCCACACGTTGCCATTCCCAAACGGATGGCCAGATCTGCCCCCAAATCAGTGGGCAGAGGCCCAGAAACAAGTTCTGTCCTTCATGAATATGGGGGCTATTCATCCAGTACCAGAAGAGGAAAAGGGACAAGGTACCCAGAAAAGACAAATCATGGCGTCCAATTCTGGACATTCCAAAATTCAAGATGCTGACTCGTTACTACCTATGCTAGGCAAATATGCCTGGTTGGTAACTCTGGACTGCTTACCTGCATATCCCAGTCAGGGAATCTTGCAGAAGATACTTCCGCTTCAAAGCAGGCTACTTGCATTGCCATTTCTCTGCACTGCCCTTTGGCTTATCTACTGCTCCCAAGGTCTTCACAAAGTGCCTGGCTCCAGTAATTGCATTTTGCAGGCAAAGAAATATTCAAATATATCCATATCTGGACGAATATCTAATTCAGGCAAAGAACAAGGACATTCTTCTAAAGCGTCTGGCGTTTGTAAAAAGGGTTCTTACTTGTCTAGGGTATACACCATAAACGAAAAGAAATCATAACTGGTACCCTCTCAAAAAATTACATTTCTGGGTGCAAGCTTGAATACAACTGCCCAGATGACTTGCCTTACGCTAGAAAAGCAAATTCAGTTGGTAACTTACTTCAAACAGGTAGCCACAAAAACCCTGCCATCTGCAAGGCCAATTCTGCAAGCCTTGGGGTTCATGGCCTCCTGCATTCTTCTAATTCCATATGCAAGACTGCATATGAGGAAACTTCAGTGGTACTTAAGTTTATGGAGTCAACATTGTCACAGCCTGGAAACCATGATTCCTATTATACCTTGCCTGCAGGTAGAGTTCCTATAGTGGGCAGAAGCCTGCCACCAGAACTAGGGACTGTCATTCACTTCACTCCCTGCCACCCAAACCCTAACTACAGACGCATCAGACTATGCTTGGGGGGGCGCATCTGGCAGGAAAGTGCATTCAGGGCAAATGGAGCCCAAATCAAATGCACCTACATATCAATCAGAAAGAAATGCTAGCTGTACAGAATGCTGTGGGAACCTCCAAGGACTACCTTCATCCAGAACAACTAATGATAAAGACAGACAACACCACAGTTATGTGGTACATAAACAAGGAGGAAGGGTACACATTCCTACCACCTTTTCAGACTAGCCATGGCATTGTGGAACACGGCCTTGACTTATCAAATACAACTACAAGGTCAATTCCTGCCAGGAAAGCTAAATACTCTGGCAGACGAACTAAACAGAAATCTTATGGACCCACACGAATGGAAACTGGAACACCACAGGTTTTCAACATGTTGACGTGCAAATGGGGGAGCCCAGACATAGATTGTTTTGCCTCACCCCAGAACTATCAGTTGGACAAATTCTGCACAAGAATTCATCACAAAAAAGCTTGGAAAGTGGATGCTTTATCAGTCTATGCTTTTCCCCCTCTGCTTCTGCTCTCCAAAGTCCTACTAAATGTCTGACAGGACAAACCAAAAGTGATTCTGATTGCTCAAGACTGGCCTCACCAACACTGGTACCCACTCCTGCGCAATGTGTTACACCTTCCTCCATGGCACCTGCCTCAGACACCTTGCCTATTGTCTCAGCAGAACTACCAGATTCTGCACACTCTGCTCCAAACTTTGAGTCTTGCAGCGTGGCTAATCAACTAATTTCACCCTTGACATTTTTCAGCAAACCTGTGATGAATGTCATTTTGGAGGCTAGAAGGCCTAGTACTAGAAAATCTTATGCTGACAAATGGAAAAGGTTCTGTGCCTGGAGCCACTCACAAGGAATAAGCACAGCAATGCCCAATATTCCTCAGATTCTACAATACTTAACTGAGATGCTTCAAAAGGGCCTATCTTTTTCTTCCTTAAAAATCCATGCCTCTGCCATTTCAGCTCATTACAACACAGAACCTCTCCTCTTCTCTCATCCTCTGCTAAAGCAGTATCTCAGAGGGGGCAAAAATTTAAGACCTCCCAGGAGAGCACCAACTCCTGCATAGGACCTCAGTTTTGTTTTGGAGAAGCTCACTCACCCTCCTTTTGAGCCAGCTGCTACTGCGGACCTAAAACTTCTCTCTTCGAAAACAGCTTTCCTTTTAGCAGTCACTTCAGTTCGAAGGATTTCAGAATTACAGGCTCGTATGGCAGTGGAGCCTTTCATTATTTTTCATCCGGATATGGTGGCTCTCGGGACCAATCCATCTTTCATGCCTAAGGTGGTATCCACTGTGGATCTTAATCAGACCATTCATCTGCCAACTTTCTTTCCCAATCCACAGAACAAGGGTGATTGGATTTTGCATTCATTGGATGTACACAGACAACTTAGATTCTACTCAAACAGGACAAAATCTCTAAGGAAATCTGAACAACTGTTGGTGGCATTTGCCGCAGGGGAAGAGGGAAAGGCTATTTCAAAGAAGACCATTTCCAAATGGATAAGCCATTGTATTAGTTTCTGCTATATACACCATGGTAAACCTGTCCCCAAGGGGATCAGGTCTCATTCCACCAGGGTTGCATGTACTTTGCAGCCTTTCTCAGAGGGGTTCCTACCAGAGACATTCTAGAAGCTGCTACCTGGAGCTCAGTTCATATGTTCACCAAACATTACCATCTACACCTCTTCTCTAAATCCAGAGCTGGTTTTGCCACTGCTGTCCTGCAGGGTCTTATAGCTGCTCCTAATGCTGTATAAATCCATCCTTCCAACCATAGCTTTGGGATTCTACCCAAATGTAGTGACTGCAACAGTGAAACACGAAGAACATAGTACACTTGAGTACACTTACACTCTTAACATCTACATTTATGGTATTCACTGTTGTAGTCCTGGTTACCCACCCTCCAGCCCCCTGTTTTTCTCTTACTATACTTCTGCTTTCTTTTACTATGCTTAAAAGCCTTTTTGGTGTATTTGCTTTTGTTTGTAGGTATATTTTTGTGTTTTAAATTATATTTATATATATATATATATATATATATATATATATATATATATATGTGTGTGTATGTGTGTGTATATATATATATATATGTGTGTGTGTGTGTGTGTGTGTATGTATGTATATATATATATATATATATATATATATATAAATATTTTGCTTCCCATTTGGGGGGCACCTGACATCTGGGGCAAGAAAAACTGATGTAATGGCGTTGGCTGCATGTTTTATACCCCTGACGTCTTGGAAGAAGGGACAGCAACCGACGCAGGACCCAAGACTTTGTCAGGCCGACTGAGGACAACCTGCCAGCAGATTACCCAAATGTAATGACTGCAAAAGTGAATACACTCAAACATCTACATTTATGGTAAGTGTACACAACTGTGCTTTCCTTAGAATGGCTAAAAATTTAAGATCCCCACAGGAGAGCTCCCACTCCAGCCTGGGAACCTTAACTTTGTGTTGGAAAAACGTACACCCCCCCCCCTTTTTGAACGGGCTGCTACATCAGAGTTGAAATTCTTCTCATGGAAAACAGCCTTACTTCTAGCCATCACTTCAGCAAGAAGAGTGTCTGAACTGCAGGCCCTTATGGCAGTGGAACCCTTCATTGTCTTCCATGTGGACAGGGTTTCCCACAGGACTAACCCATATTTTATGCCCAAGGTGGTGTCTAGTGTGGCTTTAAACCAGTCCATTCATTTGCCTACTTTTTTCCCTATTCCTCAAAATAAAGGGGAAAGGATAGTGCATTCTCTTTGTATGCACAGACAGCTTAGATTCTATTTGGACAGGACTAAGCCTCTCAGAAAATCTGACCAGCTGCTAGTCAGCTTTGCTGCAGGGGCAGAGGGGAAGTCCATTTCAAAGCAAACCATATCTAAATGGATAGCACACTGCATCCATTTCTGCTACAAGCACCATGGAAAATCTATCCCACAAGGGGATAAGAACACATTCCACTAGGGCTACATCTACCTCTACTGCATTTCTCAGAGGAGTCCGTACCCAGGGACATGCTGAAAGCTGCAACCTGGAGCTCTGTACACTTTCACCAAGTATTACCACTTGCCTATATTTTCTAAATCCAGAGCTGGATTTGCTACAGCAGTCTTTTAGGGCCTGATTGCCAGGCCTAATGCTTCTTAATCTACCCTCTACCCTTCCTTAGTTTTGGGAATCAACCCAGATGTGATGACTGCAGCAGTGAAATAAGAAGAACATAGTACAGTTGTGTACACTTACCATAAATGTAGATGTTCGAGTGTATTCACTGTTGCAGTCCTGGTTACCCTCCCTCCAGCCTCCTGATTGTCTTTACTTTCACCTATCCTTTTTGGTTTGGCATATCTTATACTGTGTGCATTTGCTTTTTGCTGGGGGTGTTCCACACCATATAATTGCTTCCTATTTTGGGGGCCTCTGACATCTGGGGCAAGAAAAACTGATGTAATGGCGTCGGCTGCATGTATTATACTCCTGACGAATTGACATCATGGAAGAAAAGAGAGCATCTGATGCAGAAATCCCAAGATTCTGGTATTCAGGCCGGCTGAGGGCTACCTGCAGGCAGATAACCCACATGTGATGACTGCAACAAGTGAATACACTCTAACATCTACATTTATGGTAAGTGTACACAACTGTACTTTGCAGCCCCCTAGTCCAGTGACTCTGGCTCGAATCCTGTGAAGCGACCCATGGTCTCTAGCCTACCTGTGAATACTGCCACAATGCATACATTGGCTGAAGCTAAGGTCGCTTAGTATGTCTCAGCTTCTGGTGTCAGAGCTGTGGGTCTCTATGGGGAAATGCCGTCATCTTTGACTGCTAAAACTTCAATTAGAGTTGCGGTCGAGTGACCTCAACCTCACATAACCCCTTACAAACGGACATCCAAACTGAAGCGGACCATCTTTGTTTTGCTGCCATCCACTTCGAGTGAAGACCAAAACCTCCTAAAAATGGCACCCGAGTTCATGGTCTTTGCGAAGTCTACAAGCCCTCTCATGCTTCCACTATTGAGACTTCCCCTTTCAAAAGGTGAATGGAAGTAGCCTTTCAAGAAGTTGAAGATTCCCCTAGTTCTGAGGATGATGAGGAATTATCTTACTATGACCACTTGCCACAACAACGTTAGATGATAGTCCCACCTATACCTTTCCTTTAGGGCTTTGGTGTTACCCTGCATAGAATTAAGAAGGCTTTAAGAGTTGAAAAAGCAAGCCGTTCTCACAGGCTCAGAGACCCATTACAGGGAACAGCTAAGTTTGCTTATAGCCAGGACACTGGCTATTCCTTCTGTACACATTGTACTGGGCAAAGTCTTTGAAACATTGCTTTACACCCTGATTCTTTTACCACTTCTGTTAGGAAGTCGGACCAGTTTTACAGAGTGCTTGAACCTCGCAAGCACCCTTACAAAACTGAAGACTTACCCATTTGAAGTGTCCACTGAATACACAAAAGGTGTACATAAGGGACCAACCAGACATCCCTTGCCTAATGAAAAAGAAAGTTGA
The DNA here is from genome assembly GCF_019279795.1 of Protopterus annectens. Taxonomy (NCBI): domain Eukaryota; kingdom Metazoa; phylum Chordata; order Ceratodontiformes; family Protopteridae; genus Protopterus; species Protopterus annectens. The sequence goes on from NC_056732.1 coordinate 825,976,557, forward strand.
CTATTAAGACGGATTTGGGGGAAAAAAACACTTCCTGTCAGTGAGAGCTGTGAATTGTCAATTCCAGATGCTAAAGTACCTTGTCTTTCCAGGACAAAATTCAAGCTAAGATAGACTCCATTGTAGATAGAACATTAAGGAAATTCAAGAGACTGCTAGTGAAGCTTTACAAGTCTGCAGACACTCCTTAAAATGTGCTATGGTAGCTTAGATGCTTCTTGCAGAGTAACTGTAACAGGTTCGGTCATTCACAGGCATGCACAGCTCAGGACTTGGCCACTGTCAGATCAGATTTTAGCTGAACTACTGAATGCTGCATTAAGTCAAGGAATTTCCTTTTGATTCTCCAGCTGGACAGGTTTTTGAGAAACTGGATAAAAAAGGAAAGCAAATTTGAAACTGAAAGAATTTTACCTGTGTCTGACCCCAGGGTAAAGTAGGAATTACACTTCTAAACATTGGCCTTTTTCACGTAGATAAGGGGAGGTCTCCCCATGGGAAAAGAGCTAAAGATGGCAACCAGAGCAATCGCACAGAACAGCGAGCTGCAGAGAGCCCACTCAGTACAGAAATCAACTGTGACTGTGTTCGATCCCAGATTCCTATTCCTTCACCCTTGTTTAATAGAAAGCCCACCAGATTGTTCTTGCAATATTCACTGTGCCTGAAATGCTCAGGACTTTTTGAACATAAGGATTCTTTTTATGGGCCAAGAGGCATCTAGGAACACCTTCCCCCACTGGTGTGGATAAGCAGCATAAAGGTAAATACCATAGGAAGTTAGAAGACATGTGAAATTTGCTGTTTGTGGATTCTCTGAGCAAAGTGTGACGTGCCATGAGTGCCTGAGGACTGGCTCCAGTAAGGTCTGGAGTTGCATCACAGCTGTACGCTGATCTTTTTTTCATTGTTACAACAGTTATAAAAAAAAAAAAAAAAAAAAAAAGCACAAAATGTATTTAGGCCTGCTGTACAGAGTAAAGGGAAAGAGCATTATGTTTTGGTGGACTGCATAGACTTTTTATAGCACAGTGATGTAAGGGCAAAATATGTTAGACTGATCAACTCTTTTTCCCTGTTCGAGATGAACAAGGCTCAACTCTTGCCAAAAAAAATCTTAGAAAAAATGACTGGTCACTGGCATTACTTCTGTTTTGACCTCCATGTAGGACATTCAAAGGGCTAGTAAAAGCACAGTCTACAAGAACAGCTACAGCCGCTGTATTTAAATAAGAAAATTTCATCTCTGAGCATTTGCCGACAGGTTCTTGGACTACCTGTCGTGCTTCTTCCAAGATTTACAAAATAGGTGTACAGTCTTGAGTAGGGCAGGTTTTGCCACTACAGTTCTACAAGGCACATTGCAGCCCTCTCCTTCATTTGGGGTCAGGGTACCCCTGGTATAGCAGTTTACTTTAGTACTGGTCCCATGTAAAATTAATTATATTGATGAATATCTAGGTACATGGGTACATAGACCTTCTTGCTGAGGATTTATTTTGACGTAGTTATGTACACTCAATGCTAGCACTTGGTATCAGTCATTTGGTAAAATGGGATCATATATGTCTTCTAGATTAGCAGCAGCATTAGTTGCAGAAGCTGCTAATAAGGTTTTTGCTTGCTACATTTCAGTACTACTTCAGGCCTTTCTAGTTCATTGTTGTCTTCTGCTCTCAGTACTGCAGTGACTTTGGTGTTGTGCATTCGTATTGGAACTGATTGATTCAGCTGACGTGGTTTGCCAATGTTTGGAACTCCAGGCTCGCATATTACATGATGTGCTTAGCTGCTCATTTTGGCAGTCTGAGCTTTGATAACCCCTTTCACATTCATAAGTTCCGCAAAGGACTGGCTACTGTCAGTGGCTGCAGTGTCGTCACTACCTCTGAAGTATCTTTCTGGTGTTAATATTGGCCATTTTAATTCCTAGCTTGGTGGGCCCACCCCATCAATCCTGAAATCATGTCCCTACATCTACCTCTAAAATTTGAGTGAATGAAGGGTCATGGTGAATCATTTTTTTTTTTTTTCTAAATGGTATGAAAGTGTGTTTGGACATAGGGTGAGTACAGCAAGAGCGTTGGGCCCACCCCATCAATCCTGAAATCATGTCCCTACATCTACCTCTAAAATTTGAGTGAATGAAGGGTCATGGTGAATCATTTTTTTTTTTTCTAAATGGTATGAAAGTGTGTTTGGACATAGGGTGAGTACAGCAAGAGCGTTGAAGTTTCATGTCACTATCACAACCATTTAAGGTAACTGCAGTTCAAAACAGGTTTGTTAGCAAAACCATGTGTGTCTTTAAAATGTAAATGTTTGTGCAGTATGTTTTTTTTTTTTTTTTGTAATGTAGTAGTTCTAACACGTGGATTGTGTCAGCTGTTCATGAGGTTGCTCTAGGAGTTAGATGTGACGTGACTGTGTTGGCTGGATGGTTAACCTGGAGGACCCTCACTAATTAAATCTCCTCTACCATTCAGAATCTGTCAAAAACCTGGATGATCTCACTTTTGTGGATGTTTTTTCACCCTATGTCAACAGGGGCAGTGGAACATCATGCTAGTTACTTAGGCATGTGATGCCCCCAAACCATCCTTGCAGATGTTCTTAGTGTTTTACTGTTGCAGTCATCACACTTGGGTTATCTGCCTGCAGGTAGCCTTCAGTAGGCCCGAATACCAGAGTCTTAGTATTTCTGTGTCGGATGCTGTCGCATCTTCCATGATGTCAGGTCGCCAGTGGTTTAAAAACAGGCAGACGATGCCATTACATCAGTCTTTCTTGCCATTAGGAGCCCGAAGCAGAAGCAGTTTTGCAAGTGCTGGTCGGCCGCTACCTGAAATTTTCATTTTTCGAGTTGATAATCCTGAAGTCTTCTAAAGCTAAGTACCCTGTTGGGGATCGTTTTTTCTTTCTCTAACCGATGTCAAAAAAAATTAACAGTTGTCTTGCCTGTGGAAAGCAAATACTTCTCAGAGATTTTCATTCTTACTGCGTCACCTGTTTAGGCCCAGACCATGACGTCCCTCGCTGTCAGTTTTGTGCCTTGTTTAACACCCGAACCATTTGTCATTGGGCTGTTTTTGTTGCTAAATTCTTTCGCTCTCTATCTCCGTATTCTGAAATGGCTTCGGTAAGTCATCTGACTACCGATCTTCCGAAAAAATGTAAATATAAAGACAGAGACAGACTGCATAGGTCTAAAACTGTCAACGATGCTTCCGTTAAGCTGGTCATCAGTCCACCGGTACTCAGTGAGGCGCTTTTGCAGCCCCTGATGCCAGCTTCTGTGGATTTGCAGGCTTCTGCTGAGACCCATTTGGAGTTCCCGGTATGCTGCGCGATGCTTCTTCGACTATTGAACCAGTGGATGTCTCTACCTTGGATGAGTCCAGAGCCGCTGTGCAGGCATCAGCTTCTAAGGGTGTTTTCTGACCTACCGATGTTCAAATCAAACAGACTACTTTTTTAGCCAAAACTACAGAGATGTTCATCGTGTTTCACTGTTGCAGTCATTACACTTGGGTTAACCTGCTGGCAGGTGACCCGTAGTTGGCCCGAGTTCCAAAGTCTTGGTCCGGCGTCGGTTGCTGTCGCCTCTTCCCTGACATCAGTGTGCCAGGGGTATAAAAGTTGCAACCGACGCCATTTTCTTCAGTCTTTCTTGCCGCACGGTGCCCAAAGCATAAGCAGTTCGCAAGTGCCAGTCGGCCGACTCCTGATATTTTCAAAATTGAATTTCAGAACCGAAGTCTTCAATAAAGCTAAGTACCCCGTTGGGGAAACTGTTTCTTGCTCCAGACCGATGTCAGTAAAAGTTAATGATTGTATTTCTTGTGGGAAGCAAATACCTCATAAGGACTTTCACTCTTACTTCATTCCTTGCCTAGGCCCTGACCACGACGTCACTAGTTGTCGGTTTTGTGCTAGATTTAATAAACGCATTATTAAACGTCGGTTTGAGTTTGCTTTACATTATTTTGGATGAAGATTTAATTACATAATGCCGTCGGAACAGCCGACGACCGGAATGTATAAAAAACGCAAAGACAAAGAAAAAGACAGGTATCAGAGGTCCAAAACAGATGACGAAGCCTCTTTGAGGCCAGTCGCCGGTTCGCCGTTTCTCAGTGAGGCGCTTTCGCAGCCCCTGACACCCGCTACCTCAGAGCCACAGGCCATAACCGACAGCCACGTGGAGACACCAAGGCCTGTGGAAACTCAAGGTATTGGGCCAACGGAAAATATACCGTCAGATGGGTCCGGAGCCACTGAGCAGGCATCGGCTTCTGAGGGTGTTTTCAGACCTTCACAGCTTACAATTAATGCTACTACAGCAGCAAAGGCAAAGTCAAAAACACCATTAAAGACAAAGAATCAAGTGCAGCATTCTCTAGAACAGTCACCCATGCCTAAGAAACGGATGCTTAAAATGGCCGAAGACCTTATTATTTTAATCAGGGGCTCCCATCCCCCTCCTGACAAAAGGCCTAAGCAAGACACTGATTATGATTCCTCTGATCAGGTTTCCATTTCTTCTGATTCTTCTTCTGACCAGGGCTATTCTCTCCCTCCCTATGAGGACTCTGATGCTGAAGAGTCCATTCCTTCAGCCTCCCCGCCTGAGGATTACTCTTTTGGGGAAACCCTGCACACCATGAGGGAGCATTTACATTGGGAGAGTCAGGATTACTCAGAATCCAAGAAAAGGCTCAGAGATTTCCTTCTATTGCCTCAGCACAGGCCCTTGGCTATCCCCCCTGTGCTTGATATTGTTGTTTTTTCTGAATCCGGTCTGTCTCCAGATTCTTTACCCCCTGCACCAGTAAAGCCAGACAGGTACTACAGGGTCCCTGACTCTCATACATTTCTTTACAAAAACCCCACTGTGGACCCAGAAACTATTTCTCAAGGTCCAAAAGGGGTTAAAGCTTCTACTGCCAAAAATCCTGTCCCCTCAAGGGATTCCAGAGCTCTGGACAGATGGGGGAAAAAAGTTTCCACTTCTGCTACTTTAGCTGTAAGAGCTTTAAACTGTCAGTTTCACATGCTTAAATATCAGCAGTATCTCATGTCATTGCTAAAGCAGAAAATGGTTACAAATATAGAAGGTCCTGATCGTAAAGAAATGCAGGATTTATTGCATGCAGTTGAACAAGTGGGAAACCATACTCTGCAGTGTGGTTTTGATTCATTAGAGGCTTCTTGTAGAGCCGCAGTTACAGGCTCAGTTATTCGAAGACATGCTTGGTTGAAAGAACAGAGTTTACCTGACCATGTTAAAATGAAATTATCGGATGCTCCATTACAGCATGATGCTTTGTTTGGTGTTAAGGCAGAAGAGGTTTTAAAGAAAATGGAGGATAAAGCAAAGTCAATGCAAACTGTGAAAGATTTCTTACAGGTTCAGCCACCTAGATTTAGCAGGAACTGGCCTTCAAAAAATTGGTCCTTTCCAGTGTCAGACAGGCCACAAAGAGGCAGATACAGAAGCCCAAGAGGTAGATCTCAGCCCCAAGGCTCCTACAGACCTAAACAGTGGGGTGCTTCGGCCCCGAAAGGAGGAGAAGATAAATCACAACCTTATAGGAAACCGTCACAATGACTTCCCTCTGCAAATGCCAAGCTCTTACCAGTTGACAGCACCCCTAGGGGGAAAGCTAGCACTTTTCCTCAAAAAATTGGCACATGATCACCCACGATCAATGGGTGCTGAATATAGTTTCTCAAGGGTACAGGTTTCACTTCCACATGCTTCCAAAACCAAAAGATGTAATGGGATCCTATCTCGCCTACATTCATAACAGATAGGTTCGGAGCCGATCCATCGGCTCCGACTCGGCAACTAATACACTAGCACGAAGTCTCTCATTGGCTGGGCTACTCCCTATCCCAGGATGCACTACACCTGCTTCCCCAGATCTCGTTTGCCGCTTTACAAGCTGGACGTGGTCTCGACTTGGCTGGAGCTAAGTGGTTCTTTTTTTTTTTTACCTTTATTGGTCTTTGACCTTGGGTTTTTTGTCTATATTAACCAAACAGCTGTTTTAACAGCTATTCCTTACTATTTTATATATTTTGTGTGTTTGAGTGTCTTCTGGTACTTTATTCTTTTCAGTCGGGCAAGGCCCGTTTAAGTTAGAGGGCCTTTGCCCTACCTTTGAGTGCTGTTCAGCTTTAAGTAATTAATTTTTTTTTGTTTAATTGTTTTTTGGGACAAGCCCGTTTAAATTAGAGATCTTTGGGCCGTTGAACTTGTTTTGTCTATGACTGTTTGTTGTGAGGTAAATTTTTTTTCCTCAGTACTCGCGCCAGTGTGTCTCGCGCTTTTCAGTTGGCGCAATTTTGTTTATAGTGCTTACTTGTTGTGGTAAAGTCAGGTTTTAAAAAAAACTTACTTGTTGAAGGGCCTGTATTATGTCTAAGGAGCAAAAGTCAGGCTTTAAAAAATGCACACGGTGCAGTTATAAAATGTCCATTACAGACAGCCATTCAGTCTGTGTTTATTGTTTGGGGCTGAAACACCTGCAAGATACTTGTAGCGTCTGTCATGCGTTCTCCTCTAGAGTTCTTCAAGAACGCAAGAACAAGCTAATTGAAAGGGATTATTAAACCTTCTTTTGAGGAAGCCTTGGATCCACCTGTTGCTTCCAAAAAGAAAAGATCGTCGGCTCCGACAAGTCCGTCGGAGCCATCTACTAAAACACCAAAATTGACTTCTTCTTCCTCGGCTCCACTGACTTCGGGGCCGAGGGTCGAAGGGTCTGCCTCGATACCTCCTGCCTCGGCTCCATTGGTTTCGGAGCCGCAGGTTGGAGTATCGAGAGGTGAATCACCTCCATCGGTTCCAATGGCTTCGGAGCCGGTGGAGGTGTGCAGCTCAGACTCTTCCCCCTCGGCTCCGAAGAAAGCTCCGTCGGCGCCGATGGTGGTCCATGCTGTGGTGGAACCAGTGCCGATAGCGTTGGAGCCGTTTCGGAGCCGGTCCCCTTCTCTCTCGGAGCCGAGAGGAAAGTCTTCTCGATTGTCTACCTCCTCTAAATCATCGAGACTCTCTGATTCGGACCTGGATAGGGTGATACAGAGGCTATTCCAATCTCCAGATGTCCTTCAAGGATGCATCTGCAGTCCTTACAAATGGGTTGTCCTGTCGTCAGGCAGCCCTTCGGTCGGCCGGATTCCAAAGTCTGGGTCTGGCCTCGGCTGGTGTCGCACTTCACCCGACGTCATCTCTGCTGGTCTTCGGGTATAAAGGCATCAGCCGACGCCATTTTCCTCAGTCTTTCTTGCCGCGTGGCGCTCGAAGCAGAAGCTGTTCGCAAGTGCCGGTCGGTCAGATCCAGAGATTACTACTACCGAATACTATTTCGAAGACTTCTAAAAGCTAAGTACCCCATTGGGGACCTTTTCTTGCCTCAGCCGATGTCAGAAAAAGTGAATAATTGTTTAACTTGTGGGAAACAAATACCTCATAAAGATTTCCACTCTTACTGCTTACCTTGTTTAGGCCCAGACCACGACGTAGCAGCTTGTTCAGCCTGTGCTTCCTTCAACCGACGAACGCTTAGGCGGCGGTCGGAGTTTGCTGAACAGTTTTTCGGCTCAGATTTTGTGTACATTATGCCGTCGGATCCTCCGACTACTCAAATTGTTAAGAAACGCAAAGAAAAGGACCAACACTCGCGGTCCGCGGTTTCGGCCGAAACCACGGTTAAGCAAACCGCGAGTGTCTCTGTTTCGGCCGAAACCGAGCAAACGGTTCAATCTTCAGCCGAATCCATGACTACTACCGAGGCCCCTTCTACCCTTGTTGAATCGGCCTCTGAAGTTTTGCCTACTAATGTGGTTTCTCTAGAATTATCGGACACCATCCCTTTGGATGTCTCTACCCCAGCACGTGGTGCTGCTAGGCCTCCTGCAGCCATGTCTATAAAGGCCTTTGCCAGGGCTAAAGCAGCCAAAACTGCTAAGTCTGTGCCTGTTAAGCCCCCCTCTCACAGGCCCAGTTCCAGTTCCCAAATGCTTACTCTGGCAGAGGATCTCATCTCTTTAATAAGGGGATCCCAATCTCACCCAGACAGGGCCTCTCAACCTCCAGAAAAGAGACCTAGAGCGGAGCCCCCTGAACCAGTGTCCTCAGATGACTCTTCTGATTTTTCAGACAATACAGACCATCCAGAGGCTCCTCTTTCTACTTATGAAGATTCTGATGCTGAAGAATCTATTCCTTCTGCCTCTCCACCAGAGGAATTTTCCTTTGGGGAAACCTTACATGCCATGAGAGAGCTATTCCAATGGCAGGGACAAGATTTCTCAGATTCAAGGAAAAGGCTTAGGACCTTTTTACACTTACCGCAACATAGGCCCTTAGCTATACCTCCAGTTCTTCCTGTTGTGGATGATGCATTTAATGATGTTTGCACTGCTCCTGATACTTTACCTCCAGCCCCTGCTAAGCCCGATAGGTTTTACAGGGTACCGGACACTCATCACCACTTATACAAGGCTCCTTTTGCAGATCCTGAGACTATTTCCCAGGGGCCTAAGGCAGTAGCTTCAACCTCAGCAAAAAACCCTCTCCCTTCTGATAGGGAATCCAGGTCCTTAGAGAGATGGGGTAAAAAAGTATACACTTCTGCTACTCTCTCAGCTAGAGCTCTGAACTGTCAGTTTCATATGATCCAATACCAAGAGTTTATGCTTGATCAGTTAACTAAGAAACTGTCCTCTGATGATTCCTTAGATAAGAAATATGTTCTAGAAATGGTGAATAACATTCAGCAGGTTAGTAACCATTCTTTAAAATGTGGCTATGATGCACTGGAGGCTTCATTTAGATCAGCTATGACTGGCACAGTTATAAGAAGGCATGCATGGTTGAAAGAACAGGTCTTGCCGGATCATGTTAAAGCAAAGCTATTAGATGCTCTTATGGATAAGGCCAGTCTATTTGGTTCTCCTGCCCAACAAGTAATGAAGAAAATGGAAGAGAAGGCAAAATCTGTACAAACAGTTAAAGATTTCTTACAGGTTCAGCCCCCAAGGTTCAGCAGGAACTGGCCTTCCAAAAATTGGTCCTTTCCAGATTCCTCTAAAAATCAGAGAGGCAGGAATAGACGCTTCAGAGGTAGAAATCAATCCAGAAGAGGTGCCTACAGGGGACACCAGTGGCAAGGCAATAACCAACGAGGCACAGATGCAACCACTACCACTGCAACAGGACAATCACAGTGACTTGGCTCTGACACCGCCTACCAGGGCACAAATAGCAGCACCCTTAGGCGGAAAGTTAGCCTTATTTTCAAAAAACTGGCACTATATCACAAGAGACAAGTGGATTCTGCAAACTATAGATCAAGGCTACAGGTTTCATTTCCACACCTTACCAGTAAAAAGAGGAATGCCAAACCTACTACCAAATCAAAAGACAGAAGCCCTAAAACAAATAGCTCAATTAACAAAGATGAGAGCTGTGGAAAGGGTACCACCTACAGAACAGGGCAAGGGATTTTACTCCAGACTCTTCCTAGTACCAAGAAAAGAGAAAAGTTGGAGACCTATTCTCGACCTGTCCGCTTTAAACACATTCATCATTGTTCCAAAATTCAAAATGCTGACCCTACAGCAGCTTCTTCCCATGCTGGGCAAGGAGCATTGGCTGGTAACTCTAGATCTCAAGGAGGCATACCTGCACGTCCCCATACGACCAATTTGCAGAAGATACCTCAGATTTCTTGCAGGATCAGAGCATTATCAATTCTCAGCATTGCCCTTTGGCTTATCTACTGCGCCCAGAGTGTTCACGAAATGCCTGGCATCAGTAATCGCTCATTGCAGGCTTCAGGGAATCCAAATTTATCCATACCTGGACGACTGCCTGATACAAGCGGACAACAAAAGCAAACTGACACAAGACTTACAAAGAGTCATTTGCTTACTACAAGCCCTGGGATACACAGTCAATTTAAAAAAGTCAAGACTGATACCATCCCAAACAAGAACATTATTGGGTGCAGAATTGGACACAGTAAAACAGATGGCATTCCTAACTGCAGAAAAACAAGAACAACTTCCTCTTTACTTCTTGGCATTAACAAAGCAGAACAAACTAACAGCAAGGAAAGTACTGCAGGCCTTGGGCTTCATGGCATCCTGCATAATCTTGGTCCCCCATGCCAGACTGCATATGAGAAAGCTACAGTGGTACCTAAAGAATTTATGGTCTCAACACAAGCACAGCTTAGAAACCGAAATACCACTAATCCCATGCCTGAAAGAAGAGTTCCTATGGTGGGCTCAGGCATGCCAGTCAAACCCAGGTTTGTCCTTCCACAACATTCAAACAAACCAAACCATCACAACGGACGCCTCAGACCTCGGTTGGGGGGCCCACATCAGTTGCACCTGCACATAAATCAAAAAGAAATGCTGGCAGTAAAACTAGCAATCCAGAATTTCAGACCATTCCTCAAAGAAGGCCAATTGATGATAAGGACAGACAACACCACAGTCATGTGGTACATCAACAAACAGGGAGGCACCCATTCATACCCCCTATGCCGAATGGCTCTGGACCTATGGAATATGGCTCTGAGCTACAACATTCAATTACAGGCAATATTTGTACCGGGAAAAGAAAACATCCTAGCAGACATGTTAAGCAGAACTACCTCGGATGCTCACGAATGGATGCTACACCCGGACATCTTCAAGGCCATCACAAAGAAATGGGGAATACCACAAATAGACCTATTCGCATCCCCACTCAATCATCAGCTCAAGAAATTCTGCACAAGGACATACCATCCACTTGCTTGGAAGGTGGACTCTCTATCCTTCAATTGGAAAGGCCTGACAGCATATGCATTTCCACCTCTTCCTTTGATGCACAAGGTACTACTGAAAATCAAAGAGGAACGCCCAGGGATAATTCTGATAGCTCCAAATTGGCCAAGACAACATTGGTATCCATTGCTGAGGAGCATGTCTCGGGGGGGAAATGTGGACACTGCCCCTGATTCCTTTGATGTTAACTCAGAGCGACTACAACATCCTGCATCCAAACCTGAAAACTCTGCAACTGACTGCCTGGAACATTACATAAGAGCAACTAACCCAGATTTATCCCAAAGGGTTAAAGACATTATCCTTGAGGCCCGCAGACCTTCAACAAGAAGGAACTATGCAGGAAAATGGAAAAGGTTTGTCATTTGGAGTACTGAAAGAGGGAAAGATGTGTCAAAGGTAGATATTGCCAACATCCTGGAGTACTTGGCAGAGCTTCTCCATACAGGCCTGTCCTATTCCTCCATCAAGATACATGCATCAGCTATTTCTGCAGAATACAGCTACGATTCCCCTGTGTTCTCACATCCTCTACTCAGGCAGTTCCTGAGAGGAATTAAGAATGTAAAACCTCCTAGGAAACCACCATTACCAGCATGGGACTTGAACTTTGTGCTAGAAAAATTGACACTCCTTCCATTCGAACCAGCAGCAACAGCAGATCTTCAACACCTATCCTGGAAAACCACTTTCCTACTGGCAATTACTTCAGCTAGAAGGGTTTCGGAACTACAGGCTTTAATGGCAGTACAACCCTTCCTAATCTTCCATCAAGATAGAGTGTCCATGAGAACTAACCCTACATTTATGCCTAAGGTGGTATCCAGAGTGTCTCTAAACCAGGCAATCCACCTACCTACCTTCTTTCCCAATCCACAGAACAGGGGGGAAAGACTGCTGCATACACTGGATGTACATAGACAGTTGCGCTACTACCTGGACAGAACCAAGGGCAATAGAAAAACTGACCAGCTTCTAGTAGCTTATGCAACAGGAAGGGAAGGAAAAGCAATTTCCAAACGGACAATCTCCAAGTGGATAGGAAATTGCATAAGATTCTGTTACTCCTACCATGGAAAGCAAATTCCACAGAACATAAGGCCTCATTCTACAAGGGCTACAGCCACTACCACAGCTTTCTTACGAGGAGGGGCTACCAAGGACATTATTGAGGCTGCTACTTGGACCTCCGTGCATACATTTGCCAAGCATTATAACTTACCTCTATACTCTAGATCCCGAGCAGGGTTTGCCACTGCTGTTTTGCAAGGGATCCTAACTACACCATAATTCTTCTTCCTCCTCCCCTAGTTTGGCTATGGTATTCTACCCATTTGTAAGGACTGCAGATGCATCCTTGGAGGACATAGTACAGTTTTGTACCTACCATAAATGTAGATGTCCGAACAGGATAGCATCTGCTGTCAGGATTACCCACCCTCCTTCCCCTCTGTGGTACTCCTAGGGTATTTGCCCACCTAATAGCTAGCTGGGGGGGAATCTCTTATGGTGTATTTGTTTGTATATATGTACATACATGCTTATTTTTTGTGTTTGCCTTCTACCTTTTTGGAAACATTGGCATTTACCCAAAATTTAGCTATCCAAAAGGGCAACTGGCATCTGGGGCAAGAAACACTGAGGAAAATGGCGTCGGCTGATGCCTTTATACCCGAAGACCAGCAGAGATGACGTCAGGTGAAGTGCGACACCAGCCGAGGCCAGACCCAGACTTTGGAATCCGGCCGACCGAAGGGCTGCCTGACGACAGGACAACCCATTTGTAAGGACTGCAGATGCTATCCTGTTCGGACATCTACATTTATGGTAGGTACAAAACTGTACTTTTTTACTAAATTGGTCTCGGCTCCAGCACAGTTAGCTTCGGAGCCGATCCCCCCCTCCAACACATTCAATTACTCCTCCAACCTCCTCAGAGCCGTTGGAGTCGGTGGTGGTGGAGCAAAGCGGAGCCATACGGTCGGAGCAGAGACCCCTCCGAGGTGTCTCTGTTCCGACTATGCTTCCTACCCTGTCCTCCGGTTCAGGGTTTTGTACTGCGACCTCTTCAGCCGGGCCCGAGGGGAACACTTTGGGATTGGGTGCTTCGGTGCCTAGTCTTCCTCTCGGAGCATCGGCTGCTGGAATTCCCAGTGCCATCGTGGCCTCTAGACCAGTGACCTCCTTGGATTCCGGAGGTCCGGCCTTTGAGGCCATGAGGAGCGAGCTGGCCATGCCTTTGCCGGTTCAGCAAGATTCTACCTCACCATCCCTAGATTTGGAGACTGGTGCCTCTGTTGTGTTGCAGCTCCCCGGCAGCGGGGCCCCAGGGCCTGAGGATACCCCCATCGGGGGTTCCCTTCTTCCGGGTGGTCCGTCCGAAACTGCTTCGGACGAACCCCCACGGAAGAAATTGTGTAAGAGGAAGCACGTAGACTCCCAAGATGAGTCTGTTACATCGGATACTGACCTCGATGACGCAGAAGGGTCCCCCAAATCATCTTCGGATGATATCTCCTTCTCGGATATCTTGGAGATTCTGAGACAGAGGTGACTGGCAAGCCAAAACCCCTTCAGCTGAGGAGTCAGTCTTCCTCAAGGCCTTTGGGGCCCAGCCTTCCGCCTCTTGGGTGTCTCCGCCCTTCGATGAACTCCTTGATTTGGTTTCTCGAAGGGCGTGGGAACACCCTGATTCTGTGGAACCGGTGCCTGCGAGGCCCAATAAGTTTTTGTCAGCCCCCCCCCCCCAGAAGGAATTTCTCACAAAGGGTGTGCCTGTAGATGCTTTCGTGGTGGCTTCTGCCACACAGCAGGACGTGGCAGAGGCTTCAACGTCTGTTCATCCTCCTAATAAGGATTCCAGGAGCATGGATAGGTACGGGAAGCGTACCCTGTCTTCAGCGGCCTTTACCTTACGGTCGCTGAACTACTTATGTCATTTTACGAGGCTCCAAAGGGATCTCCTCAAAGAGCTAAATGACTCCCTTGTTGGTAATCTACCTGAGGCGCTGGCCCCGACTGTTGGCGCCCAGATGACTACCCTCTTTTCTATTGTTAACTCGTCCATGAGGCTCATTTCCTATGCGGCTGAAGGCGGTAGAGCAGCGGGAACAGGCGTTGCCCTCAGGAGACACGCCTGGTTACGCTTGTGTTCGTTTGCGGAGGCCTTCAAGTCTTCCTTCGCCGACGCCCCCTTTGATGGGTCATCTTTGGACCCAAGGTGAAGGACACACTAACTCGGTGCGAGCAGGAGGGCAAGACTTTGACTGCAGTTGGGGCCCGGTTTTCCGCTCCTTCTAGGCCTTACCCCAAGGCTCAAAGAGGGGGGAAAATGTGGTTCAGAAAATCTCAGAAGTCTTTCCCTACTCCACCCAGTGATTCCCCCTCCAGAGGCAGGGGAGGGGGAAATTCTGGAAGACGCCGCCCTAGAGGTGGCAGAGGCCCCCGTAACTCTGGAGACCGCGATTCCTTTCGTGGTTCTTCATACAACCAGCGTCCCTGAGTTGTTGCCCGACTGTGCATCTCCGGAGCCAGTCGGGGGTCGATTGGCGCACCCACAAGCTTGGGAATCCATAACAAGCGATCAGTGGGTGCTTCGCATTATTACCGGAGGATACATCATCCCCTTCAACAAACCCCCCCCCCTTCTTTAAGGGAAATCCCGGACGTACCACCCAGTCAGCGGGATCAGGCAGCATTAGAGGTTTCAAAGCTGCTAAAAAAAGGAGCCATCCAGCCTGTCCCCATCGACCAGATCGGATTAGGAACTTACTCAAGATTATTTTTGGTACCAAAAAAGACAGGGGACTTCAGGCCCATTTTGGACCTCAGTTCATTGAATCGTTTTGTAAAAAAGTCCAAATTCCGAATGGTCACTCTTCAATCTATTCTTCCCTTGCTGGAAAAAGATGCATGGATGTGCTCCATAGATCTCCAGGATGCTTACTATCACATTCCGATAGCTCAAGAGTCCAGGAGACACTTACGCTTCCGCCTCGGAGTCAGTAATTTCCAATTCCGAGCACTGCCCTTTGGTCTCTCCACAGCCCCCAGGGTGTTCACCAAGTGTCTGGCAGTGGTAACTGCTCACCTGAGAAGTCTGGGATTCCAAGTGTTTCCGTATCTAGACGACTGGCTCCTTACTGCCACCTCCGAGCATCTACTATTCCAGGCGCTCAGCACCACGTTCACCTTGGGCCGTTTCTTAGGGATTACGTTCAGTTTGCAAAAATCTGTACTACAGCCATCTCAGCGTATTATTTTTATAGGCGCAGACTTGGACACAAAAAGAATGCGCGCCTTTTTACCGGCAGCAAGAATTCAGGTCCTACAAGATCAAGTCAAATCCTGTCTTCCCCTACTAAGAGCCCCGGCCCATCAGATTCTACAACTGTTGGGTTCGATGGCGTCAACCATACTTTTAGTTCCCTTGGCCAGACTTCACATGCGAATTTTACAATGGCTACTGTCGGTTCAATGGTCTTATCAGGAACTTCCCTTGAACCATTTAATCATGATCACGGAAAGTTGCCGTCGAGATCTGCGTTGGTGGCTTCTCCAATCCAATCTCGACCAGGGGCGACCCTTTATACCTCAACGTCCCGTTGCCACTGTGACTACGGATGCCTCCCAGGTAGGGTGGGGGGGTCATTACCTGGACAGGTCGGTCCAAGGCATATGGCAGATCCAGGAAACGCATTTGCATATCAATGTCCTGGAGATGAGAGCGGTACTATTGGTACTCCAAGCTTTCCATCACGCTCTCCCACAAGGCCCGATTGCTATCCTATCCGACAGCATGTCGGTGGTGTGGTACATAAACAAGCAAGGTGGAACCAGGTCTTACCCACTGTGCAGAGAAGCCATGAGACTTTGGCACTGGGCGGTAGCTACCAACCGCTTTCTAATGGTAACGCACATACCGGGGAAATCCAATGTGATTGCGGACAGATTAAGCAGGACCGTTCTTTTACCCCACTAGTGGTCCCTCAACCAGGGAGTAACTGCGAAAATCTTCGACAGATGGGCTCTCCCTTGCTGCGACCTGTTTGCCAGCCCTCACAATGCGAAATGCAGAGAGTTCTTCACGCTGTTCCCTTCTCAGGGACAGATTCCCAGGGACGCTTTGACCCACATTTGGCCCCCGGTCTTCTCTACGCCTTCCCCCCGTATCCCCTCCTACCAAGGGTGATACAGAAGGCCATTTACCTGGAGAGTGAGATGATTTTGATTGCCCCGCACTGGCCTCGTCAAGTTTGGTTCCCTTTCCTACAGAGGCATGTGATAGAAGGTCCATGGTTTCTGGATCCGGTGCCAGACCTGCTGACTCATCAGTCAGGACGGCTTCACCCATCTCTCAGGTCCTTGAAGTTGGCAGCATGGTTACTCCACTTCCATCCTTAGTCTGAGACAATGCACTTTCTCCGGACGTGGTCCACATATTTTCTTCTTCTCATAAACCTTCCACTATCAAACTTTATTCCAGCAAATGGAAAAGGTTTGCCTTCTGGGCTCAGGAACGGGGTATAGACCCTCTCACTGCACCAGTATCGGAGGTTCTGAATTTTCTGGCCTCCCTTTTTCAGTTGGGCTCTTCAGTTTCTACCATTAAGGTTCAGCTAGCAGCGATCTCTAATTTTCATGCCTCATTTGAACCTTCATGGATGTCTCACAAACTTTGTAAGGCTTTTCTTAAAGGAGCATGGCTCCTTAGGCCTCCATTATCTCATCCTGTCCCCCCTTGGGACTTGAATATGGTTCTTGCTGCCCTAACTGCCCGTCCTTTCGAACCAGCTGCTACCTGTGATTTAAAATTTCTGTCTTGGAAAACGGCCTTTTTAGTGGCCATAACTTCTGCCAGGCGAGTTTCAGAACTTCAAGCTCTTTGTTCTGATCCTCCCTATTTGATTTTTCACAAGCATAGAGTTTCATTGAAATTAAACCCTTCCTTTATACCAAAGGTGGCCTCCTCTTTCTGTATTCAACAAACTATAGAACTCCCTGTGTTTTTCCCAGAATTCTCTAATAACGCAGAATATACCTTGCATCAATTGGACGTACATAGACAACTGCTTTTACTTGAATAGAACCGCTCACACGGGAATCAAATCAATTGTTTGTTTCCTTTGCAATGAACAAATTGGGTCAACCAGTAACAAAAACCTCCATAGCTAAATGGATTAAAGATTGTATCATTTTTATTTATTCACAGGCTAACAAAGAGCTTCCCTTTCCAGTCAAGGCTCATTCTACCAGGGCAATGGCTACTTCTGTAGCTTTTCACTCCAAATTGTCAATAGATGATATTTGTGCTGCGGCAACCTGGAATTCTCCGCACTTTCATTTCTCATTACAAATTGGATGTGGTTTCTCGAGGCAGGGCTTCCTTTGGTTCCACAGTTCTCAGGAGTGTTTTCCAATGAGCCACTCGGGATTTAGGTGCTAGGGCGCTGTCCCATCTGTTATGAATGTGCGAGATAGGATCCCATTACATCTTTTAGTTATGTACTTACCATAACCCGGATGTATGGGATCCATCTCGCCACATTCATAAGTACCACCCTCCTTCCCCTTCCATTCGGATTTAGAGGAGCTGTAGTCCCTTTTGGTGATCTTTCTTGAAGAACTTTAGTTGGTTATAGTGACTACTAGTTTTTCTGTGTTTGCATGGATGTATGAAAGCGAACAAACAAGATCCGGGGAAGCAGGTGTAGTGCATCCTGGGATAGGGAGTAGCCCAGCCAATGAGAGACTTCGTGCTAGTGTATTAGTTGCCGAGTCGGAGCCGATGGATCGGCTCCGAACCCATCTGTTATGAATGTAGGCGAGATGGATCCCATACATCCGAAGTTATGGTAAGTACATAACTAAAAGGTATGCCAAACCTGCCACAAAACCAATGGGCAGAGGCACAAAAACAGATTGCAGCTCTTATGGATATGGGAGCTATTCAAAATGTTCACAAGAAGAACAGGGCCAAGGATTTAACTCACGACTTTTCCTAGTACCCAGAAAGGACAAGGCATGGAGACCAATACTGGACCTGTCCATCCTAAATACTTTCCTGGATGTTACAAAATTCAAAATGTTAACACTGCAACAACTCTTGCCCAAGCTGGGCAAAGAGGCTTGGCTAGTTACTTTGGATCTCAAGGAGGCATACCTGCACGTCCCAATCAGACAATCGTGCAGAAGATACCTCAGATTTATAGCAGGATCAATGCATTATCAATTCTCTGCACTGCCCTTTGGCTTATCTACTGCGCCCAGGGTCTTCACAAAATGCCTGGCACCAGTGATTGCATTTTGCAGACAAATAGGAATTCAAATATGTCCTTACTTGGACGACTGCCTTATTCAAGCAGAGAGCAAGGGCATTCTTCTAAAGCACCTGGAGTTTGTAAAAAGATTACTAATTTGCCTAGGGTACACAGTAAACGAAAATAAATCAAAACTAGTGCCCTCTCAAGAGATAATATTCCTGGGTGCAAGCTTAAATACAACTACCCAGATGGCATATCTCACGCCATACAAACAAAGGCAACTGACTCATTATTTTCAAATGATGGCAACAAAGACCCAGCTCCCTGCAAGAAAAATTCTGTAGGCCCTGGGTTTCATGGCATCCTGCATTCTACTAATTCGATATGCCAAACTGCATATGAGGAAACTACAATGGTATCTAAAAAGTGTTTGGACTCAGCATTGTCACAGCCTAGAGACGATCATAACCTTGATTCCCTGCCTACAACAGGAGTTTCGATGGTCCCAGGTCTGTCACCACAACAAGGGACAGCCTTTCACCTTACCTACAGCCAGGCAGTCAATAACAACGGATGCATCGGATTACGCCTGGGGGAGCACATATCGCAGGAAAATGTATTCAGGGCTCGTGGCACAAGGAACAAAGGCATCTTCACATCAATCAAAAAGAGATACTAGCTGTACAGAATGCCCCGACAGCCTTCAAGGGCTTAATACATCCAGGACAATTGTTAATAAAGACGGACAATGTCACAGTTATGTGGTACATAAGCAAGGGGGCACACATTCCTCTCCCCTATGCAGACAAGCCATGACTTTGTGGAACACAGCACTGACTTACCAGGTACATCTGCAAGCACAATTCCTGCCAGGAACAAAAAATACACTGGCAGACGAACTAAGCAGAAATCTCATGCATCCTCACGAATGGAAGCTAAATCCACAAGTGTTAAACATAACAAGGGAGTGGGGACACCCAGACATAGATCTATTTGCCTCCTCTCACAATTGCCAATTACAAAAATTTTGCACAAGGACTTATCACTCTCAAGCATGGAAAGTGGATGCTCTATCCTTCAACTGGAAAAACCTGACAGTCTATGCCTTCCCTCACCAAGGTGCTTCTAAAAGTCAGACGAGATGAAGGAAAAATTTACCTTGGTGCATGCATGCTTTATTGACATTTTTAGCCTACCCTTTTGGGGACACCTGACATCTGGGGCAAGAAAAACTGAAGAAAATGGCGTATGCTGCATCTTTTATACCCCTGGCGCACTGACATCAGGGAGGAGGTGACAGCAACCGACGCCGGACCTAGACTTTGGAATTCAGGCCGACTGCGGGTAGCCTGCTAGCAGGATAACCCAATTGTAATGACTGCAACAGTGAATACACTAGAACATCTACATTTATGGTAAGTACACAACTGTACTTTAATTACCCAGGACAAGTGGGTATTAAACATAGTATCCCAGGGGTACAGATTTAACTTCCATACTTTGCCAATTCCAAACGGATGGCCGGATCTGCCACAAAACCAGTGGGCAGAGGCCCAGAAACAAGTTATATCTCTCATGGATATGGGGGCTATTCAACCGGTACCAGAAAAGGAAAAAGGAC
Source organism: Protopterus annectens (assembly GCF_019279795.1). Taxonomy (NCBI): domain Eukaryota; kingdom Metazoa; phylum Chordata; order Ceratodontiformes; family Protopteridae; genus Protopterus; species Protopterus annectens. The sequence goes on from NC_056732.1 coordinate 825,996,291, forward strand.
AAGGATTTTATTCAATACTTTTCCTGGTGCCCAGAAAAGACAATTCGTGGCTTCCAGTATTGGACTTATCAATTCTGAACACGTTCCTGGACATTCCAAAATTCAAAATGCAGACTTTGCAGCAGATGTTCATCGTGCATACAGCTGCAGTAATCACAGATGGGTTCTCTGCCGTCAGGCGGTCCCTCGGTCGGCCGAATTCCAAAGTCTTGGTCCGGCGTCGGTTGTCGTCGCTTTCTCTTCTGACGTCAGTGAGGCCAGAGTATATAAGATACAGCCGACGCCATGTTCTCCGGTCTTTTTTGCCACGCGGTGCCCGAAGCAGAAGCAGTTCGCAAGTGCCGGTCGGCCAGCTCCTGAATTACGAATATTTTGGATTCCGAAGTCTTCATTAAAGCTAAGTACCCCGTTGGGGAAACTTTTCTTGCCTCAGACCGATGTCAGAAAAAGTTAATAATTGTATTTCTTGTGGGAAGCAAATACCGCATAAGGATTTCCATTCCCGCTGCATACCTTGTTTGGGCCCAGACCACGACGTCTCGGGCTGTCGCTTTTGTGCTACCTTCAATAAACGCACTATTAAGCGTCGGTGAGTTCGCCCAGCACTACTTTGGTAAAGCTTTTGATTATAAAATGTCGCCGGACAGTCCGACTACCGTTTGACCAAAAGCAAGGAAAAGGACCGACACGAGGCCCGCGGTCCCTGCCGACACCACGCCAAAACAGCCTACACGTGGTCCGGTTCTCAGCGACGCCTTTGCAGTCCCTGACTACTGGCGACACTTCTTTGGCGGTGTCCTCTGTACCGAGACCGCTGGGTCCTCGGCCCTTTCCCAGACTACAACCGAAGCCTCTGCTAATGTTGAGCCTACTAATGTGGACAGGTCCACCTCCACCCATGGTGTATTTAGGCCCTCATCTTCCTTTTCAATTAAGGCCTTTACTAAATCCAAAGCAGCCAGGCAGCCCATGAGGCCTGTTGTACAGGGCCCATCTCCAGGTCCCATGCCTAAAAAACAGATGCTTAGAATGGCTGAGGATTTAATTACTCTTATCAGAGGTTCTCCACCCCCTCTAGACAAGAGACCCAGAGTGGAGGAAGATTCTCCCTCTTCTGATCAGGGATCCATTTTAACAGAACATTCTGATGCAGAGGAACACTCTTACTCTCCTTTTGAGGATTCGGATGCAGAACAGTCCATTCCCGCTGTATCCCCTCCTGAGGATTTTTCCTTTGGGGAAACCTTACACATCTTGAGGGAACACTTCCATTGGGAAGGCCAAGACTTTTCAGATTCCAAGAAAAGACTTAGGGAATTTCTTTTGTTACCTCAACACAGACCTCTGGCTATACCCCCTGTTTTGGACATACTGGATGATGTCTATTCGGAGGCTTGTCTTAACCCGGATTCTCTGCCTCCTGCACCAGTCAAACCTGATAGGTATTACAGAGTACCCAGCTCTCACCAATTTCTCTTCAAAAGCCATAATGCTGACCCTGAAACCATTTCACAAGGCCCCAAGGGATTGAAGGCCTCCACTGCCAAAAATCCACTTCCTGCAGAAAGGGAATCAAGATCTTTGGAAAGGTGGGGGAAAAAGGTTTATACCTCGGCCACCCTAGCCATGAGGGCTTTAAATTGTCAGTTTCATATGCTTAAATATCAACAGTTCCTGTTATCACAATTGAGGAACAAAATGTCAACCTGAACAACAAGATTTAAAGGAGTTACAGGATATGATGCATAGTGCAGAACAAGTGGGTAAACACACCTTACAATGTGGTTATGATGCCCTAGAGGCCTCAAGTAGAGCGGCAGCTACAGGATCAGTCATTCGCAGACATGCCTGGCTTAGGGAACAAAATTTACCAGATCATGTGAAAGCTAAACTTCTAGATGCTCCTTTACAAAAGGATGTGCTGTTTGGTACTAATGCTGAGGAGATACTACGGAAAATGGAAGAAAAAGCCAAATCTATGCAAACTGTCAAAGCCTTCTTACAGGTCCAACCACCACGTTTTAGCAGAAATTGGCCTTCAAAAAACTGGTCCTTTCCAGCCACTGACAAGCCCCAAAGAGGTAGATACAGATGCACAAGGGGCAGAGGGCAATCACAAGGATCATATAGAGGCCGACAATGGCAAACTCCAGCACCAAGAGGTGGCGAAGACGGTGCACAACAATACAGGAAGCAAACCCAATGACTCCCTCATTTCCATGCCAAGCATGTCTCAGCTGGCAGCACCTTTGGGAGGAAAACTAGCACTATTTGCAAGCAATTGGCATATTGTCACAACAGACAAATGGATCCTGGACATTATAAACAGAGGCTACAAATTTCAATTTCACACTCTTCCAAAAATGAGAGGCATGCCAAACCTGCCACAAAATCAAAGGGCAGAGGCACAACTGCAAATTTCAAAGCTCATAAGCATGCGAGCTATTCAAGAGGTACCTACTCACCAACAAGGTCAAGGTTTTTATTCAAGACTTTTCCTGGTACCAAGGAAAGGATCCGACTGGAGACCCATTTTGGGCTTATCCACCCTAAACATTTCTAATCGTACCAAAATTCAAGATGCTCACATTACAGCAGCTTCTTCCCATGCTGGGCAAGGAGTTCTGGCTGGTAACATTGGACCTCAAGGAGGCATACCTGCATGTCCCAATCAGACAAAGCTGCAGAAGATACCTCAGATTTCTTGCAGGTTCAATCCACTATCAATTCTCTGCATTGCTCTTTGGTTTATCTACTATGCCCAGAGTATTCACAAAGTGCCTGGCATCAGTGATTGCCTACTGCAGACTTCAAGGGATACAAATTTACCCTTATCTGGACGACTGCCTGATCCAAGCCGACAGCAAGAACATACTTCTGGAACATCTGGCATATGTGACACGGTTACTGCTTTCTCTGGGATATACAATCAACAAAGAGAAATCAAGGCTAACACCATCCCAGAAAATAACTTTCCTGGGTGCCAACTTTGACACAAACACCCAGATGGCCTACCTTACACCAGCAAAACAAGGGCAACTATCTTAGTACTTCAAAATACTAGCAAAAAGTACCAGGCTTACTGCAAGGAAAATCATGCAGGCTCTGGGATTCATGGCATCTTGCATTCTATTTGCAAAGCTGCATATGAGGAAACTTCAATGGTACCTAAAAAACCTATGGTCTCAACACAGTCACAGTTTGGAAACAATAATACCAATAATTCCATGTTTGCAAAAGGAATTTCTATGGTGGGCCCAAGCATGTCAAGCAAACAAAGGCCTCCCATTCTGCAAGCCTCAAGCAAAACAAGTCATAACCACAGACGCCTCAGACTACGCCTGGGGGGGCTCACATGACGAACAGGTGCATTCAGGGCAAATGGTCCCAAAAGAAAAGCACCTTCACATCAATCAAAAAGAAATGCTAGCAGTAATAAATGCAATTACAGCTTTCAAGGACTTCCTGCATCCAGGACAATTACTGATAAGAACAGACAACACCACGGTAATGTGGTACATAAACAAACAAGGAGGAACACATTCATACCCCTTGTGCAGACTAGCCATGACTCTTTGGAACTTGGCTCTGGAAAGACAAATCGAACTTCAAGCACAGTACTTGCCAGGATTGGAAAACACACTGGCAGACAATCAAAGCAGAAAAATGACAGATCCACACGAATGGAAGTTACATCCTCAGGTGTTTGCAGAAATCATCCAAGCATGGGGGAGGCCAGACATAGATCTTTTTGCCTCCCACAGGAATCATCAATTGGAAAAGTTTTGTTCCAAGACCTTTCACCCAAAGGCCTGGAGAGTGGACGCCCTTTCATTCAGTTGGACAGCATGGACAGTTTACGCATTCCCACCTCTGCCTCTTCTGCCCAAGGTGCTTTTGAAAGCAAGAACAGACAAACTGAGGATGATACTGATTGCTCCAGATTGGCCAAGGCAAAACTGGTACCCACTCCTGAGGAGCCTAACACATACTCCTCCCTGGTCCCTGCCTCTAATGCCTCTTCTGCTGACTCAGCACAGCTACAAAACTCTTCACAGTCAGCTGAAAACACTCAATCTCGCTGCATGGAAAATTCCTTAACACCACAACAGAACCTACTCTCCAAGGAGGTACATGATGTCATTTTGGAGGCCAGAAGGCCAGCTGCTAGAAAAGCTTACTCCGCAAAATGGAAGCGGTTTTGCTCTTGGAATGAGAAAAAAGGCCAGGACCATAGAAAACTGAACTTGCCTCAGGTATTACAGTACCTAGCGGAGCTATTGAACAGTGGACTTTATTTTTCTTCCATAAAAATTCATGCCTCAGCCATCTCTGCAGAATTCAACACGGATCCTCCTTTATTTTCTCACCCACTCTTACGACAGTTCCTCAGAGGGGCTAAGAATATAAGACCACCAAGGAAACAACCAATACCAGCCTGGGATCTTAATTACATACTAGAAAAATTAACATTGCCTCCTTTTGAACCAGCTGCCTCAACAGATTTGCAATATTTGTCATGGAAGACAGCCTTCCTTCTGGCCATCACTTCAGCTTGTAGGGTTTCTGAACTTCAGGCCCTCATGGCGGTGCAGCCCTTTCTCATTTTCCATCAGGACAGGGTTTCCTTGCCAACCCATCATTTATGCCTAAAGTGGTATCCAGGGTAGCTTTAAATCAAGCCATACACCTACCCACCTTTTATCCCAATCCTCAAAACAAAGGGGAAAGGCTGCTACACTCCTTAGACATCCATAGGCAGCTTCGTTATTATTTGGACAGAACAAAGTCCTTCAGGAAATCAGAACAACTCTTTGTGTCCTATGCTGTAGGGGCTCAAGGGAAGCCAGTTACAAAACAGACTATTTCAAAGTTGATAGGCCACTGCATACGGTTTTGTTACTCCTATCATGGGAAATCTGTTCCTGCAGGTATCAGATCACACTCCACCAGGGCCACAGCTACCTCTACAGCCTTCCTCAGAGGAGTTCCTACCAAAGATATTTTGGAGGTAGCCACCTGGAGTTCTGTACATACCTTCACAAAACACTACCATCTGCCTTTATATTCCAGAACAAGAGCAGGCTTTGCCACTGCTGTTTTGCAGGGCATTCTGGCTCAACCCAGTTCTTCCTAGTACCTATCACCCAGTGCATAGCTTTGGGATTCTACCCATCTGTGATTACTGCAGCTGTATGCACGATGAACATAGTACAGTTTTGTACCTACCGTAAATGTAGATGTTCGAGTGCTAATACAGCTGCAGTACAGGTTTCCCTCCCTCCTTCCCCACTTGGTAAAGGCATGAGGCCTAGCAACCTCTTCATACTACCTGACTGGGTTATCCGGCTATGATGTCCTTCATGGATGCATCTGCAGTCATAGCAAACGGGTTGTCCTGTCGTCAGGCAGCCCTTCGGTCGGCCGGATTCCAAAGTCTGGGTCCGGCTTCGGCTGATGTCGCACTTCACCCGACTTCATCTCTGCTGGTCTTCGGGTATAAAGGCATCAGCCGACGCCATTTTCCTCAGTCTTTCTTGCCGCGCCGAAGCAGAAGCTGTTCGCAAGTGCCGGTCGGTCAGATCCAGAGATTACTACTACGAATACTACTTCAAGACTTCTAAAGCTAAGTACCCGTTGGGGACTCTTTCTTGCCTCAGCCGATGTCAGAAAAAGTCAATAACTGTTTAACTTGTGGGAAACAAATACCTCATAAAGATTTCCACTCTTACTGTTTGCCTTGCTTAGGCCCAGACCACGACGTAGCAGCCTGTTTAGCCTGTGCTTCCTTCAACCGACGAACGCTTAGGCGTCGGTCGGAGTTTGCTGAACAGTTTTTCGGCTCAGATTTTGCGTACATTATGCCGTCGGATCCTCCGACTACCCAAATTGTTAAAAAACGCAAAGAAAAAGACTGACACTCGCGGTCCGCGGTTTCGGCCGAAACCACGGTTAAGCAAGCCGCGAGTGTCTCTGTTTAGGCCGAAACCGAGAAAACTGGTCAATCTTCAGCCGAATCCATGACTACTACTGAGGCTCCTGCTACCTTATCTGAATCCGCCTCAGAAATTTTGCCTACAACTGTGGTTCCTACTGATCTATCAGACACCATCCCCTTGGATATCTCTACCCCAGCACGTGGTGCTGCTAGGCCTCCTGCAGCCATGTCTATTAAGGCCTTTGCCAGGGCTAAAGCAGCCAAATCTGCTAAAACAGTGCCTGTTAAACCACCCTCACTCAGGCCCACTTCTAGTTCTCAAATGCTTACTCTGGCAGAAGATTTAATATCCTTAATTAGGGATCCCAATCTCACCCAGACAGGGCCTCTCAGCCCCCAGAAAAGAGACCTAGAGCAGAGCCCCCCGAGCCTGTGTCCTCTGAGGATTCTGCGGATGACTCAGACATTACAGACCAGCCAGAGGCTCCTTTTTCCAATTATGAAGATTCAGATGCTGAAGAATCCATTCCAGCTGCCTCTCCACCAGAGGAATTCTCCTTTGGGGAAACCTTACATGCCATGAGATAACAATTCCAATGGCAGGGACAAGATTTCTCAGATTCTAGAAAGAGGCTTAGGACTTTTCTGCACTTACCACAACATAGGCCCTTAGCTATACCTCCTGTCCTATCTGTTGTGGACGATGCATTTAATGATGTCTGCACTGCTCCTGATTCTTTACCTCCAGCCCCTGCCAAACCAGATAGATTTTACAGGGTGCCAGACACTCATCACCACCTATACAAGGCCCCACTTGCAGACCCCGAAACTATATCCCAGGGGCCCAAGGCAGTAGCCTCGACCACAGCAAAAAACCCTATTCCCTCTGAAAGGGAATCCAGGTCCTTAGAGAGATGGGGGAAAAAAGTCTACACCTCTGCTACTCTCTCTGCTAGAGCTCTAAACTGTTAGTTTCACATGATCCAATACCAGGAGTTTATGCTTGATCAGTTAATTAAAAAGCTGTCCTCTGATGAATCTTTAGATAAGAAATATGTATTAGAAATGGTAAATAACATCCAACAGGTTAGTAACCATTCTTTAAAATGTGGCTATGATGCACTGGAGGCTTCATTTAGATCAGCCATGACTGGCACAGTGATAAGAAGGCATGCATGGTTGAAAGAACAGGCCTTGCCGGATCATGTTAAAGCTAAGCTATTGGATGCTCCTATGGATAAGGCCAGTCTATTTGGGGAACCTGCCCAGCAGGTAATGAAGAAAATGGAAGAGAAGGCAAAATCTGTACAAACAGTTAAAGATTTCCTACAGGTTCAGCCCCCAAGGTTTAGCAGGAACTGGCCTGCCAAAATTTGGTCCTTTCCTGACTCCACAAGATCCCAAAGGCGCAGGAACAGACGCTCTAGGGGCAGAAATCAATCCAGAGGAGGTGCCTACAGAGGACGACAGTGGCAAGGTAATAACCGAGGCACAGACGCAACCACTGCCACTGCAACAGGACAATCACAGTGACTTGGCTCTGACTCCGCCTACCAGGGAGCAAATAGCAGCACCATTAGGCGGAAAGTTAGCCTTATTCTCGAAAAATTGGCACTATATTACAAAAGACAAGTGGATTTTGCAAACCATAGACCAAGGCTACCGGTTCCACTTCCACACTTTACCAGTAAAAAGAGGAATGCCAAACCTGCCTCCAAATCAAAAAATAGAAGCCCTGCACCAGACAGCAGAATTAATAAAGATGAGAGCTGTGGAAAGGGTACCAATAACAGAACAGGGCAAAGGATTCTACTCCAGACTCTTCCTAGTACCAAGAAAGGAAAAAAACTGGAGACCTATTCTCGACCTGTCCATCTTAAACACATACATCATTGTCCCAAAATTCAAAATGCTGACCCTACAGCAACTTCTTCCCATGCTGGGCAAGGAGTGTTGGCTGGTAACTCTAGATCTCAAGGAGGCATACCTGCACGTCCCCATTCGACCAAATTGCAGAAGATACCTCCGATTTCTTGCAGGATCAGAGCATTATCAATTCTCAGCATTGCCCTTTGGCTTATCTACTGCGCCCAGAGTATTCACAAAATGCCTGGCATCAGTAATCGCCACTGCAGAGTACAGGGAATCCAAATTTATCCATACCTGGACGACTGCCTGTTACAAGCGGACAACAAATGCAAGCTGACAACAGATTTACAAAGGGTCATTTACTTGCTACAAGCCCTGGGATACACAGTCAATTTTCAAAAGTCAAGACTGATACCATCCCAGACAAGAACTTTCTTGGCGGAATTGGACACAGTAAAACAGATGGCATTCCTAACTGCAGAAAAACAAAAGAACTCCCTCTTTACTTCTTGGCATTAACAAAGCAGAACAAACTAACAGCAAGAAAAGTTCTGCAGGCCTTGGGCTTCATGGCATCATGCATAATCTTGGTCCCACATGCCAGACTGCATATGAGAAAGTTACAGTGGTACCTAAAGAATTTATGGTCTCAACACAGGCACAGCTTAGAAACAGAAATACCACTAATCCCATGCTTAAAACAGGAGTTCCTATGGTGGGCTCGGGCATGCCAGTCAAACCCAGGCTTACCCTTCCACAACTTTCGAGCAAACCAAACCATCACAACGGATGCCTCAGACCTAGGATGGGGGGCACACATGCTGGACAAATGCGTACAAGGACTGTGGACTCAGGACCAGCTGCACCTGCACATAAACCAAAAAGAAATGCTGGCAGTAAAACTGGCAATCCTAAAATTCAGACCATTCCTCAAAGAAGGCCATTTGATGATAAGGACAGACAACACCACAGTCATGTGGTACATCAACAAACAGGGAGGCACTCATTCTTACCCCCTATGCAGAATGACTTTCGACCTGTGGAATCTGGCTCTCAGCTACAACATCCAGTTACAGGCAATATTTGTACCGGGAAAAGAGAACACCCTAGCAGACATTTTAAGCAGAACCACCTTGGATGCTCACGAATGGATGCTACACCTGGACATCTTCAAGGCCATCACAAAGAAATGGGGAATGCCACAAATAGATCTATTCGCTTCCCCACAAAATCACCAGCTCAAAAAATTCTGCACAAGGACATTCCACCCACTTGCATGGAAGGTGGACTCTCTATCCTTCAGCTGGAAAGGCCTGACAGCATATGCATTTCCACCACTTCCCTTGATGCACAAGGTACTACTGAAAATCAAAGAGGAACGTCCAAGGATAATTCTGATAGCTCCGAACTGGCCAAGACAACACTGGTACCCATTGCTGAGGAGCATGTCTCTGGAGAAAATGTGGTCAATACCCCTGATGCCTCTGATGTTAACTCAGAACAACTACAACATCATACATCCAAACCTAAAAACCTTGCAACTGACTGCCTGGCACATCACATAGCAGTAACTAACCCAGACTTTTCACAAAGGGTTAAAGACATTATCCTTGAAGCCCGCAGACCTTCAACAAGAAGGAACTATGCAGGAAAATGGAAAAGGTTCGTCATTTGGAGTACTGAAAGAGGAAACGATGTGTCGAACATAGATATTGCTAACATTCTGGAGTACTTGGCAGAGCTTCTACATACAGGCCTGTCCTATTCCTCCATCAAGATACATGCATCAGCTATTTCAGCAGAATACAGCTTTGATCCTCCGGTCTTTTCACATCCTCTACTCAGGCAGTTTCTCAGAGGGATCAAGAATGTAAAACCTCCTAGGAAACCACCATTACCAGCATGGGACTTGAACTTTGTACTAGAAAAGTTGACACTCCCTCCGCTTGAACCAGCAGCAACAGCAGATCTACAACACCTGTCATGGAAAACTGCTTTCTTACTGGCTATTACTTCAGCAAGGCGGGTTTCGAACTACAGGCCTTAATGGCAGTGCAACCCTTCCTAATCTTCCATCAAGATAGGGTGTCCATGAGAACTAATCCTACATTTATGCCTAAGGTGGTATCCAGAGTGTCTTTAAACCAGGCAATCCACCTACCTACCTTCTTTCCCAATCCACAAAACACAGGTGAAAGAATAATGCATACCTTGGATGTACACAGACAGTTACGCTACTACCTGGACAGAACCAAAGGTAACAGAAAAACTGACCAGCTCTTTGTAGCCTATGCAACAGGAAGGGAAGGAAAAGCAATTTCCAAACAGACAATCTCCAAATGGATAGGAAATTGCATAAGATTCTGTTACTCCTACCATGGAAAACCAATTCCACAGAACATAAGACCTCATTCTACAAGGGCTACAGCCACTACCACAGCTTTAAGAGGAGTGGCAACCAAGGACATTATTGAGGCGGCTACTTGGACCTCCGTGCATACATTTGCCAAGCATTATAATTTACCTCTATATTCTAGATCCCGAGCAGGGTTTGCCACTGCTGTACTGCAAGGGATCCTGACTACACCATAATTATTATTCCTCCTCCCCTAGTTTGGCTATGGTATTCTACCCATTTGTTATGACTGCAGATGCATCCATGAAGGACATAGTACAGTTTTGTACCTACCATAAATGTAGATGTCCGAACTGGATAGCATCTGCAGTCAGGGTTACCCTCCCTCCTTCCCCTCTGCGGTACTCCTAGGGTATTTACCCTCCTAATAGCTAGCTGGGGGGGGGGTCTCTTATGGTGTATTTGTTTGTATATATGTACATACATGTTTATTTTTTGTGTTTGCCTTCTACTATTTTGGAAACATTGGCATTTATCCAAAATTTAGCTTTCCAAGAGGGCAATTGGCATCTGGGCCAAGAAACACTGAGGAAAATGGCGTCGGCTGATGCCTTTATACCCGAAGACCAGCAGAGATGACGTCGGGTGAAGTGCGACATCAGCCGAAGCCGGACCCAGACTTTGGAATCCGGCCGACCGAAGGGCTGCCTGACGACAGGACAACCCGTTTGTTATGACTGCAGATGCTATCCAGTTCGGACATCTACATTTATGGTGGGTACAAAACTGTACTTTTTATTTGCTTGCTACTACTGATTTTGGATTATATTGCATTGCTTGTATATGCATATAAGCACTATTTAGGTATTGCCTTCCTTCTGGGGGCACCTGACATCTGGGGCAAGAAAGACTGAAGAACATGGCGTCGGCTGTGTCTTGTATACTCTGGCCTCACTGACGTCAGAAGAGAAAGCGACGACAACCGACGCCGGACCAAGACTTTGGAATTCGGCCGACCGAGGGACCGCCTGACGGCAGAGAACCCATCTGTGATTACTGCAGCTGTATTAGCACTCTAACATCTACATTTATGGTAGGTACAAAACTGTACTTTACTGCCTATGCTAGGCAAGAATGCTTGGTTAGTTGCTCTAGATTAAAAGAGGCATACCTGTATATCCCAGTAAGGGAATCATGCAGAAGATACCTCTGCTTCAAAGCAGGTTTTTTGCATTACCAGTTCTCTGCACTACCCTTTGGCTCATCTGTTGCGCCCATGGTCTTTACAAATTGCCTGTCACCAGTAATTGCATTCTGCAGACAAAGAAACATCCAAATTTATCCTTATCTGGACGATTGTCTCATTCAAGCAGAGGACAAGGACTCTTCTTCAACATCTGGCGTTTGTAAAAAGGCTTCTAGCATGCCTAGGGTACACCATAAACGAAAAGAATTCACAACTGGTACCCACTCAATTACATTCTTGGGTGCAAGCTTGAGTACAACTGCCCAGATGGCTTACCTCACGCCAGACAAACAAAGGCAACTGACAGCGTACTTCAAACAAATGGCAACAAAAACCCAGTTATTTCCAAGACAAATTCTGCAGGCTTTGGGATTCATGGCATCCTGCATTCTACTGATTCCATATGCGAGACTGCATGAGGAAACTTCAATGGTACCTAAAAAGTTTATGGAGTCAACATTGTCACAGCCTGGAAACAATGAATGTTCTTCATGTTTCACTGTTGCAGTCATTACATTTGGGTAATCCTACTGGCAGGTTGCCCTCAGCCGGCCTGAATTCCAAAGTCTTGGGTCCTGCATCGGCTGCCATCGCCCCTTCCCTGACGTCAGGGGTATAAAAGAAGCAGCCAACACCATTTTCTTCAGTCTTTCTTGTGCGGTGCCCGAAGCAGAAGCAGTTCGTGAGTGCCGGTCGGCCGACTCCTGAAATTTTCGTGTTTGAGTTTCAGAACAAAAGTCTTCAATAAAGCTAAGTACCCCGTTGGGGAAACTTTTTTCTTGCTCCAAACTGATGTCAGAAAAAGTTAATTGTATTACTTGTGAAAGCAAATACCTCATAAGGATTTTCATTCTTACTGTATTCCTTGCCTAGGCCCTTATCACAACGTTTCTGGCTGTGGTTTTGTGCTAGATTTAACCAACGCACTATTAAGCGTCGGTATAATTTTGCTTTAAAGTATTTTGGTAGCCGGTTTAATTGTCCTAAAATGTCGTCTGATAGCCATCAGACTACCGGAGTTTACAAAAAACGCAAAGAAAAGGATAGAGAAAAACAACCGAGGCCCAAAACCGACTACTAAGCTTCTCCTAAGCCAGTTGCCGGTTCTCAGTGAGGCGCTTTCGCAGCCCCTGATACCCGCTACTTTAGAGTCGCAGGCCGCTACCGACTCCCATGTGGAGTCGGCCATGCCACTGGCTACTCAAAGTATTGGAGCCTTGGAAGCTAATCCCACAGATGGGTCCAGAGCTGCTGAGCAGGTATCAGCTTCTGAGGGTGAATTCAGACCACAACATCTTTACATTAAAACGACTTCAGCTTCAAAGACTAAAGCAGCTTCTAAAGCAAAGAAACAAACTCATGAGCCACGTGTACAGGCCTCTATGCCGAAAAAACAGATGATCAAGATGGCCGAAGACCTGATTACCTTGATCAGGGGTTCCCATCCCCCTCCTGGGGTTCCCATCCCCCTCCTGATAAGAGGCCTAGGCAAGACACTGACCATGAAACTTCAGATCAGGTTTCTATTTCTTCTGATTCCTCTTCTGATTATTCTTTACCCCCCCCTGTGAGGATTCTGATGCTGAAGAATCTATACCTTCAGCATCCCCTCATGAGGATTATTCATTTGGGGAAACTTTACATACCATGAGGGAGCATTTTCACTGGGAAAGCCAAGATTTTTCAGAATCAAAAAGAGGCTTAGGGATTTCCTTTTAATACCACAGCACAGGCCTCTAGCCATTCCCCCTGTGTTAGACATTGTAGATGATATGTTTTCGGAGTCTAGCTTGACCCCTGACTCTTTACCTTCAGCTCCTGTTAAGCCTGACAGATAATACAGGGTTCCTGACTCACACAAATTTGTTTTTAAAAACCCTGCTGCTGACCCAGAAACTATTTCACAGGGTCCCAAGGGAGTTAAGGCCTCTACAGCAAAAAACTCAACCCCCTCTGACAGAGATTCAGGGGCACTGGATAGATGGGGAAAAAAGGTTTACACATCTGCTACTTTGGCTATAAGGGCCTTAAAATGTCAGTTTCATATGCTTAAGTATCAGCAACATCTCATGGGATTGCTTAAACAGAAAATTATGTTAAATTCTGAATGTGCTGAAAACAAGGAAATGCAGGATTTATTGCATGCAGCTGAACAAGTTGGAAAGCATACTTTGCAATGTGGATTTGATTCTTTGGAGGCCTCCTGCAGGGCCGCAGTTACGGGTTCTGTAATTAGGAGGCGTGCTTAGTTAAAGGAACAAAATCTGCCTGATCATGTTAGTTAAGTTACTAGAGCACCTTTACAGCATGATACTTTGGTGCTAAGGCAGAAGAGGTGTTAAAGAAAATGGAAGACCAAGCTAAATCTATGCAAACTGTTAAAGATTTTTTACAGGTACAGCCACCTAGCTTTAGTAGACACTGGCCTACAAAAAACTGGTCCTTTCCTGTGTCAGACAGACCTCAAAGGGGCAGATCCCAGGCGCAGGGTTCTTATATGTCAAAACAATGGGGTGCTTCTACCTCCAAAGCTGGAGAAGATAAAGCACAAACGTACAGAAAGCAGTCCCAATGACCTTCCCTTGCCTGCCCCAAGCACTTATCTTCTGGAAGCACCCTTAGGGGGAAAATTAGCACTTTTTGCTCATAATTGGCACATTATAACCCAGGACAAGTGGGTTCTAAATGTAGTGTCACAAGGCTACAAATTCCATTTCCATACTCTGCCAAAGGAAACGGCTGGCCAGATCTGCCAAAAATCAATGGGCAGAGGCACAAAAACAAGTTTCATCCCTCATGGACATGGGGGCCATTCAGCAAGTACCAGAGCAAGAGCGGGGACAAGGATTTTACTCAAGACTGTTCTTGGTACCCAGAAAGGACAAGGCCTGCAGGCCGATACTGGACCTATCTATTCTGAGCACATTCCTGGATATTCCAAAATTCAAAATGCTGACTTTGCAGCAGCTTCTGCCCATGCTGGGCAAGAATGCTTGGCTTGTGACTTTAGACCTAAAAGAGGCATACCTGCATGTTCCAATCAGACAATCGTGCAGAAGACCCCTCAGATTCAAGGCTGGTTCAATGCATTACCAATTCTCTGCACTGCCCTTTGGCTTATCTACTGCGCCCAGGGTCTTTACAAAGTGCCTGGTACCAGTAATTGCATTCTGCAGTCAGAGGAATACAGATATATCCTTACTTGGATGACTGCCTAATTCAAGCAGAGAACAAGGACATTCTTCTTCAACATCTGGCGTTTGCGAAAAGACTTCTAACATGCCTAGGGTACACAGTCAACGAAAAGAAATCAAAACTAGTACCCTCTCAAGAGATAACATTCCTGAGTGCAAGCTTGAATACAACTGCCCAGGTGGGTTATCTCACGCCAGACAAACAAAGGCAACTGACTGCCTATTTCACAATGTTGGCAACAAAGGCCCAGTTATCTGCAAGAAAAATTCTGCAGGCTTTGGGCTTCATGGCATCCTGCATCCTACTAATTCCATATGCAAGACTGCATATGAGGAAACTTCAGTGGTACCTAAAAAGTGTTTGGACTCCACATTGCCACAGCCTGGAAACCATGATTACACTCATTCCCTGCCTGCAACATGAGTTTCGATGGTGGGCAAAGGCTTGTCACCAGAACAAGGGACAGCCATTCATATTACCCCCAGCCAGGCGGACACTAACAATGGATGTATCTGACTATGCCTGGGGGGCCCACGTGGCAGGAAGACGCATTCAGGGCACATGGACCTCAAACCAAATGCATCTACATGTCAGTCAAAAAGAGATGCTAGCTGTTCAAAATGCCCTGACAGCCTTCAAGGACCTACTTCATCTGGGACAACTACTGATAAAGACAGACAACACCACGGTCATGTGGTATATAAACAAGCAGAGGGGCACACATTCTTACCCCCTTTGCAGACTAGCCATGACATTGTGGGACACAGCTTTGACTTACCAAGTACATTTGCAGGCACAATTCCTGCCAGGAAAGGAAAATACTCTGGCAGATGAACTAAGCAGAAACCTGATGGATCCCCACGAGTGGCAGCTGGATCCACAAGCCTTCAGCATGATAACAAGGAAATGGGGATGCCCGGACATAGATCTATTTGCCTCCCCTCACAACTACCAAGTAAGAAGATTCTGCACAAGGACTTATCACAGACAAGCATGGAAGCATGGAAAGTGGACGCCCTATCTTTCAGCTGGAAAAACCTATCAGTATATGCCTTTTCTCCACTGCCTCTCCTCCCCAAGGTACTCCTAAAGGTCAGACAGGAGAAACCAAAGATGATGCTGATTGCCCCAGACTGGCCCCGCCAGTACTGGTATCCAATCCTAAGGAACTTGTCTCTATGCCCAGCTTGGACCCTCCCTCAATTACCTCATCTACTGTCCCAGCAAAACAATTAGAT
The DNA here is from genome assembly GCF_019279795.1 of Protopterus annectens. Taxonomy (NCBI): domain Eukaryota; kingdom Metazoa; phylum Chordata; order Ceratodontiformes; family Protopteridae; genus Protopterus; species Protopterus annectens. The sequence goes on from NC_056732.1 coordinate 826,012,133, forward strand.
CCTGCACAGCCAACTCAGGACATTAAACCTGGCAGCATGGTGGATAATGTAGTCATACAAAAAACACCTCTCAGTAAAGCTGTGATGGATGTCATTCTGGAAGCCAGAAGGCCTAGTACTAGAAAGTCTTTTGCTGGAAAATGGAAGAGATTCTGTGCTTGGAACCAGGCGCAAGGAACTGCTACAACTGTACCAAATATTCCTCAGATTTTGCAATACTTAACTGAGATGCTGTACAAAGGCCTGTCCTTTTAATCAATTAAAATTCATGCCTCTGCCATTTCGGCTCATTACAATACAGAGCCACCAATTTTTTCTCATCCTTTATTAAAGCAGTACCTCAGAGGAACCAAACATTTAAGGCCTCCAAGGAGATCACCAATACCCGCATGGGACCTCAACTATGTCGTGGAAAAACTCACCCTGCCTCCTTTCGAGCCAGCTGCTACTGTTGATATAAAGTTTTTATCTTGGAAAACAGCTCTGCTCCTAGCAATAACTTCTGCAAGACAAGTTTGCAGAGCTACAGGCGCTCATGGCTGTGGAACCTTTTATCGTTTTTTTTTTATCCAGACAGGGTCTCTCTGAGAACAAACCCAACATTTATGCCTAAAGTGGTGTCCAGTGTGGCTCTTAACCAAACTATTCATCTGCCAACTTTTTATCCAAATCCACAGAACAAGGGGGAGAGAATTCTGCACTCTTTGGACATAGACAGCTTAGATTCTACTTGGACAGAACCAAAGCTTTCAGGAAGACGGAGCAATTACTAGTGGCATATGCTGCAGGATCACAAGGAAAGGCTATCTCAAAGCAGACTATTTCTAAGTGGATAGGCCACTGCATTCGTTTATGCTATTTACAGCATGGCAAGCCAGTGCCTAAGGGCATTAAGCCACATTCCACCAGAGCTGCAGCCACTTCAGCCTTTCTCAGGGGAGTTCCAACCAGAGACATTTTAGAGACTGCTACTTGGAGTTCAGTACACACCTTCACAAAGCATTATCATCTGCCACTCTACTCTAAATCCAGGGCAGGCTTTGCCACTGCAGTTCTGCAGGGCCTCATAGCCGCTCCTAATGCTGTTTAGCTCCAGCCTCCCAACCATAGCTTTGGGACTCTACCCAAATGTAATGACTGCAACAGTGAAACACGAATAACATGGTACAGTTGTGTACACTTACAATGTAGATGTTCAAGTGTATTCACTGTTGCAGTCCAGGTTACCCACCCACCATCCCCTTTTTTTCTATGGATTTTATCTTTCCTTCTTTGATTTACACAACCTATGTGGTGTATTTGCTTATAGATGAAGGTAAAATTTATATTGTTTCATTTATTGATATATATATATATATATATATATATATATATATATAAGTTTGGCTACCCTTTTAGGGGACACCTGACATCTGGGGCAAGAAAAACTGAAGAAAATGGCGTGGGCTGCTTCTTTTATACCCCTGACGACCTGACGTCAGGGAAGGGGCTAAGGCAGCCGGCGCAGGACCCAAGACTTTGAATTCAGGTTGGCTGAGGGCAACCTGCCAGCAGGATTACCCAAATGTAATGACTGCAACAGTGAATACACTATAACATTGACATTTATGGTAAATGTACACAACTGTACTTTCCTCTCATTCCCTGCCTGCAACAGGAGTTTCTTTGATGGGCAGAGACATGTCACCAAAACAAGGGACTGTCATTCACTCTACCCCCTGCCACCCAAACCCTAACTACAGATGCATCAGACTATGCTTGGGGGGCCCACCTGGCAGGGAGATGCATTCAGGGCAAATGGAGCCCAAAGCAAATGCATCTGCATGTCAACCAGAAAGAAATGCTAGCTGTTCAGAATGCTCTGACAGCCTTCAAGGACTTACTTCATCCAGGGTAACTACTGATAAGGACGGACAAACACCACTGTTATGTGGTACATAAACAAGCAGGGGGGTACACATTCCTTCCCCCTTTGCAGACTAGCCATAGCCTTGTGGAACACAGCCTTGACTTACCAAGTACATCTTCATGCACAATTCCTGCCAGGAAAGCAAAATACTCTGGCAGACGACCTAAGCAGAAATCTTATGGACCCGCACGAATGGAAACTGGATCCACAAATCTTCAACAGGTTAACACAGAAATGGGGGAGCCCTGGCATAGTTTTGGGAAGAGGCAAATAGATCTATCAGTTGGACAAATTTTGCACAATAACTCATCAAATAAAGCATGGAAAGTGGATGCTCTATCCTTCAGCTGGAAAAGCCTGTCAGTCTATGCCTTTCCCCCTCTGCCTCTACTCTCCAAGATCTTACTAAAAGTCAGACAGGAAAAACCAAAAATGATCCTATTTGCTCAGTACTGGCCTCACCAGCACTGGTACCCACTTCTAAGGAATGTCACACCTTCCTCCGTGGTACTTGCCTCAAACACCTCATCTGCTGTCTCAGCAGAACTTTCAAATTCTACATACTCAGCTCCAAACTCTGAATTGTGCAGCATGGCTGATCAACTAATTATTTAAACCACATATCTAAGTAAACCTGTGATGGATGTTATTTTGGAAGCCAGAATGCCTAGTACTAGAAAATCTTATGCTGATAAATGGAAGAGAGTCTGTGCTTGGAACCAAGCACAAGGAATAGACACAGCAAAGCCCAATATTCTTCAGATTTTACAATACTTAACTGAGATGCTTGACAAGGGCCTATCTTTTTCTTCAATAAAAATCCATGCCTGTGCCATCTCGGCTCATTACAACACAGAGCCTTCCCTCTTCTCATCCATTGCTTAAGTATCTCAGAGGAGCCAAAAATTTAAGGCCTCCCAGGAGAGCACCAACTCCTGCATGGGACCTCAGTTTTGTTCTGGAAAAACTCACCCTGCCTCCTTTTGAACCAGCATCTACTGTGGATATAAAATTTCTATCTTGGAAGACACCTTTTCTTTTGGCAGTCACTTCAGCAAGAAGGGTTTCAGAACTACTGGCTCTCATGGCAGTGGAGCCTTTCATTATTTTTTTTTTACCCGGACAGGGTGGCCCTCAGGACCAATCCTTTTATGCCTAAGGTGGTATCCAGTGAGGCTCTTAACCAGACCATTCACCTGTCAACATTTTACCCAAATCCGCAGAATAAGGGGGAGCAGATTCTGCATTCACTGGATGTACACAGACAACTAAGATTCTACTTAAACAGGACCAAACCTCTAAGAAAGTCTGAGCAACTATTGGTAGCGTTTGCTGCAGGATCAGAGGGGAAGGCTATATCAAAGCAGACTATTTCTAAATGGATAAGCCACTGCATTAGTTTCTGCTATTTGCACCATAGTAAACCTGTTCCCAAGGGGATCAGATCACTTTCCACCAGGGTTGCCTCTACTTCAGCAGCTTTTCTCAGATGGGTCCCAACCAAAGACATTCTAGAAGCTGCTACTTGGAGCTCTGTTCATACCTTCACAAAGCGTTATTTACCTCTCTTCTCTAAATCCAGGGCAGGCTTTGCCACTGCAGTCCTGCAGGGTCTTATAGCTGCTCCTAATGCTGTTTAGTTCCATCCTCCCATCCTTAGCTTTGGGATTCTACCCAAATGTAATGACTGCAACAGTGAAATGCGAAGAACATAGTACAGTTGTGTACACTTACCATAAATGTAGATGTTTGAGTGTATGTATATGTTCGAGTGTATTCACTGTTGCAGTCTGGGTTACCCACTTGCCATCCCTCATTCTATAACTTTTCTTTCCTTCACTGTACTCAAAAGCCTTTGTGGTATATTTGCTTTTAGTTGATGGTAAAGTATGTTTCTAAAAGTGCATTTATATATTTACAGTTTATTTATATATATTTTTGCTCCCCATTTGGGGGGCACCTGACATCTCGGGCAAGCAACTGATTGATTAAAATGGCGTTGGCTGCATGTTTTATACCCCTGACGACCTGACGTCATGGAAGAGGAGACCGCAACCGACGCAGGACCCAAGACTTTCTTCAGGCCGACTGAGGTCAACCTGCCAGCAGATTACCCAAATGTAATTACTGCAACATTGAATACACTTGAACATCTGCATTTATGGTAAGTGTACACAACTGTACTTTTGCCTCCTCCCAGAACTATCAATTGGACAAATTTTGCACAAGGACTCCCCACAAACAAGCTTGGAAAGTGGATGCTCTGTCCTTCAGCTGGAAAAACCTATCAGATGTTAATCGTGCATACAGCTGCAGTAATCACAGATGGGTTTTCAGCCGTCAGGCGGTCCCTCGGTCGGCCGAATTCCAAAGTCTTGGTCCGGCGTCGGTTGTCGTCGCTTACTCTTCTGATGTCAGGAAGGCCAGAGTATATAAGACACAGCCGACGCCATGTTCTTCAGTCTTTTTTGCCGCGTGGTGCCCGAAGCAGAAGCAGTTCGCAAGTGCCGGTCGGCCAGCTCCTGATTTACGAAAATATTTGGAACCGAAGTCTTCATTAAAGCTAAGTACCCCGTTGGGGAAACTTTTCTTGCCTCAGACTGATGTCAGAAAAAGTTAATAATTGTATTTCTTGTGGGAAGCAAATACCGCATAAGGATTTCCATTCCCTTTGCATACCTTGTTTAGGCCCAGACCACGACGTCTCGGGCTGTCGCTTTTGCGCTACCTTCAATAAACGCACTATCAAGCGTCTGGCGGAGTTCGCCCAACACTTTTTTGGTAAAGCTTTTGACTATAAAATGTCGTCGGACACTCCGACTACCGTCTTATCCAAAAAACGCAAGGAAAAGGACCGACACGCGAGGCCCGCGGTCTCCACCGACACCACCCCGAAACAGGCTACACGTGGTCCGGTTCTCAGCGAGACGCCTTTGCAGTCCCTGACTACCGACGACACTCCTTTGGCGGTGTCTTCTGTACCAGAGACCGCTGGGTCATCGGCCCTTCCCCAGACTACAACCGAAGCCCCGGCTTATGTCGAGCCTACTAATGTGGACAGATCCACCTCCACCCATGGTGTATTTAGGCCCTCATCTTCTTTTTCTATTAAGGCCTTTACTAAATCCAAAGCAGCCAGGCATCACACTAGGCCTGCTGCTCAAGGCCCATCTCCTGGACCCATGCCTAAGAAACAGATGCTTAAAATGGCTGAGGATCTAATAACTCTCATCAGAGGTTCTCAGCCCCCTCCTGACAAGAGACCCAGAGTGGAGGAAGAATCCCCCTCTTCTGATCAGGGATCCATTCTATCAGAGCATTCTGATGCAGAGGAAAACTCTTACTTCCCTTTTGAGGATTCGGATGCAGAACAGTCCATTCCTTCTGTATCCCCCCCTGAGGATTTTTCTTTTGGGGAAACCTTGCACACCTTGAGGGAACACTTCCATTGGGAAGGCCAAGACTTTTCAGATTCCAAGAAAAGACTTTGGGAATTTCTTTGGTTACCTCAGCACAGACCTCTGGCTATACCCCCTGTTTTGGAGGTACTGGATGATGTCTATTCGGAGGCTTGTCTTAATCCTGATTCTCTGCCTCCTGCACCAGTAAAGCCTGATAGATATTAGAGTACCCAGTTCTCACCAATTTCTTTACAAAGGCCATAATGCTGACCCTGAAACCATTTCACAAGGGCCTAAGGGATTAAAGGCCTCCACTGCCAAGAATCCACTTCCTGCAGAAAGGGAATCTAGATCTCTAGAAAGGTGGGGTAAGAAGGTATATACCTCGGCCACCCTAGCCATGAGGGCCTTAAACTGCCAGTTTCATATGATTAAATATCAACAGTTCCTGTTATCACAATTAAAAAACAAAATGTCTCAACCTGAACAGCCAGATTTAAAAGAGTTACAGGATATGATGCATAGTGCGGAACAAGTGGGTAAACACCTTACAATGTGGTTATGATGCCCTAGAGGCCTCCAGTAGAGCCGCTGCTACAGGATCAGTCATTCGCAGACATGCCTGGCTTAGGGAACAAAATTTGCCTGATCATGTGAAAGCTAAACTTCTTGATGCTCCTTTACAAAAGGATGTACTATTTGGTACTAATGCTGAGGACATACTACGAAAAATGGAAGAAAAAGCCAAATCTATGCAAACTGTCAAAGCTTTCTTACAGGTCCAGCCACCACGATTTAGCAGGAATTGGCCTTCAAAAAACTGGTCTTTTCCAGCCACTGACAAGCCCCAAAGAGGTAGATACAGACGCACAAGGGGCAGAGGGCAATCACAAGGATCATATAGAGGCAGACAATGGCAATCTCCAGCACCAAGAGGTGGTGAAGACAGTGCACAACAATACAGGAAGCAAACCCAATGACTCCCTCATTTCCATGCCAAGCAAATCTCAGCTGGCAGCACCTTTGGGAGGGAAACTAGCATTATTTGCAAACAATTGGCATATTGTCACAACAGACAAATGGATTCTGGACATTATAAACAGAGGCTACAAATTTCAATTTCACACTCTTCCAAAAATGAGAGGCATGCCAAACCTACCACAAAATCAAAGGGTAGAGGCACAACTGCAAATTTCAAAGCTCCTAAATATGAGAGCTATACAAAAGGTACCTACGCACCAACAAGGTCAAGGTTTTTATTCAAGACTCTTCCTGGTACCAAGAAAAGGAACCGACTGGAGACCCATTCTGGACTTATCCATCCTAAACACATTTCTACTCGTACCAAAATTCAAGATGCTCACATTACAGCAACTTCTTCCCATGCTGGGCAAGGAGTTTTGGCTGGTAACATTGGACCTCAAGGAGGCATACCTGCATGTCCCAATCAGACAAAGCCGCAGAAGATACCTCCGATTTCTTGCAGGTTCAATCCACTATCAATTCTCTCTGCATTGCCCTTTGGCTTATCTACTGCACCCAGAGTATTCACAAAGTGCCTGGCATCAGTGATTGCCTATTGCAGACTTCAAGGGATACAAATTTACCCTTATCTGGACGACTGCCTGATCCAAGCGGACAGCAAACAAATACTACTGGAACATCTGGCATATGTGACACTGTTACTGCTTTCTCTGGGATACACCATCAACAAGGAGAAATCAAGGCTAACACCATCTCAGAAAATAACCTTCCTGGGTGCCAGCTTGGACACAAACACCCAGATGGAATACCTTACATCAGAAAAACAAGGGCAATTATCTCAGTACTTCAAAACACTAGCAAAAAGTACCAGGCTTACTGCAAGGAAAATCCTGCAGGCTCTGGGATTCATGGCATCTTGCATTCTTCTAATCCCATGTGCAAAGCTGCATATGAGGAAACTTCAATGGTACCTAAAAAATCTATGGTCTCAACACAGTCACAGCTTGGAAGCAATTATACCAATAATTCCATGTCTGCAAAAGGAATTTCTATGGTGGGCCCAAGCATGTCAAGTAAACACAGGCCTTCCATTCTGCAAGCCTCAAGCAAAACAAGTCATAACCACAGACGCCTCAGATTACGCCTGGGGGGCGCACATGAAGGACAGGTGCATTCAGGGCAGATGGTCCCAAAAGGAAAAGCACCTTCACATCAATCAAAAAGAAATGCTAGCAGTAATAAATGCAATTACAGCTTTCAAGGACTTCCTGCATCCAGGACAATTACTGATAAGAACAGACAACACCACAGTAATGTGGTACATAAACAAGGAGGAACACACTCATACCCCTTGTGCAGACTAGCCATGACTCTTTGGAACTTGGCTCTGGAAAGACAAATCGAACTTCAAGCACAGTACTTGCCAGGACTGGAAAACACACTGGCAGACACTCTGAGCAGGAATATGACAGATCCACACGAATGGAAGCTGCATCCACAGGTGTTTACGGAGATAATCCAAGCGTGGGGGAGGCCAGACATAGATCTTTTTGCCTCCCACAGGAACCATCAATTGAAAAAGTTTTGTTCAAGGACCTTCCATCGAAAGGCCTGGAAAGTGGACGCCCTTTCATTCAGTTGGGCAACATGGACAGTTTATGCATTCCCACCTCTGCCTCTTCTGCCCAAGGTGCTTTTGAAAGCAAGAACAGACAAACCGAGGATGATACCGATTGCTCCAGACTGGCCAAGGCAACACTGGTATCCACTCCTGAGGAGCCTAACACATACTCCTCCCTGGTCCCTGCCTCTAATACCTCTTCTGCTGACGCAGAACAGCTACAAAACCCTTCACAGTCAGCTGAAAACACTCAACCTCGTTGCGTGGAAAATTCAACACCACATCAGACTCTACTCTCCAAGGAGGTGCAGGATGTCATTTTGGAGGCCAGAAGACCATCTACAAGAAAAGCTTACTCCGCAAAATGGAAGCGGTTTTGCTGCTGGAATGAGAAAAGAAGACAGGACCCTAGAAAATTGAACTTGCCTCAGGTTTTACAGTACCTAGCTGAACTGCTGAACAGTGGGCTTTCATTTTCTTCCATTAAAATACACGCCTCAGCCATTTCTGCAGAATTCAACACGGATCCTCCTTTATTCTCTCACCCTCTCTTACGGCAGTTCCTCAGAGGGGCTAAGAATATAAGACCTCCAAGGAAGCAACCAATACCAGCCTGGGACCTTAATTACATACTAGAAAAATTAACATTGCCTCCCTTTGAACCTGCTGCCTCAACAGATCTGCAATATTTGTCCTGGAAAACAGCTTTCCTTCTGGCCATCACTTCAGCTCGTAGGGTTTCTGAACTACAGGCCCTCATGTCGGTGCAGCCCTTCCTCATCTTCCATCAGGATAGGGTTTCCCTTCGTACTAATCCATCTTTTATGCCAAAAGTGGTATCCAGGGTAGCCTTAAACCAAGCCATACACCTACCTACCTACCTTTTATCCTAACCCTCAAAACAAAGGGGAAAGGCTGCTTCACTCTTTAGACATCCATAGGCAGCTACGTTACTATTTGGACAGAACAAAGTCCTTCAGGAAATCAGAACAACTTTTTGTGTCCTATGCCGTAGGGGCTCAAGGGAAACCAGTTACCAAACAGACCATTTCCAAGTGGATTGGCCACTGCATACGATTTTGTTACTCCTATCATGGGAAATCTGTCCCTACTGGTATCAGATCTCACTCCACCAGGGCCACAGCCACCTCTACAGCCTTCCTCAGAGGTGTGCCTACTAAGGATATTTTGGAGGCAGCCACTTGGAGTTCTGTACATACCTTCACAAAACACTACCACCTGCCCTTATACTCCAGAACAAGAGCAGGCTTCGCCACTGCTGTTTTGCAGGGCATTCTGGCTCAACCCAGTTCCTCATAGTACCTACCACCCTATGCATAGCTTTGGGACTCTACCCATCTGTGATTACTGCAGCTGTATGCACGATGAACATAGTACAGTTTTGTACCTACCATAAATGTAGATGTTCGAGTGCTAATACAGCTGCAGTACAGGTTTCCCTCCCTCCTTCCCCTCTTAGTTAGGGCATGGGGCCTAACAACCTCTTCATCTCTTCATACCTCCTGACTGGGTTATCCTGTTATGTTTTATTTGCTTGCTTACACTGATTTTGCATTACATTGCATTGCTTGCATATGTGGATAAGCTTTACTTATGTATTGCCTTCCTTTTGGGGGCACCTGACATCTGGGGCAAGAAAGACTGAAGAACATGGCGTCGGCTGTGTCTTATATACTCTGGCCTTCCTGATGTCAGAAGAGTGTTTAGCGACAACCGACGCCGGACCAAGACTTTGGAATTCGGCCGACCGAGGGACCGCCTGACGGCTGAAAACCCATCTGTGATTACTGCAGCTGTATTAGCACTCGAACATCTACATTTATGGTAGGTACAAAACTGTACTTTTATGCCTTTCCTCCTCTGCCTCTGCTCTCCAAAGTACTACTAAAGATCAAACAAGACAAACCAAGGATGATTTTGATTGCACCAAACTGGCCACACCAACACTGGTACCCTCTCTTGTGCAGTGTGTCACTGTTGCCCTCATGGCACCTGCCTTAGACTCCTACCCTATTGTCTCAGCAGGAGAACCCTATTCTGCACCCTCAGCTTCAAACACTGAACCTAGCAGCCTGGCTAATTACCTAATCTCTCCTTTACCATCCCTCAGTAAACCAGTGATGGATATCATTTTAGAGGCAAGGAGGCCTAGTACTAGAAAATCGAATGCTGAAAAATGGAAAAGATTCTGTGCCTGGAACCAGTCTCAAGGGATGAGCACAGCAGTGCCCAATTTACCAGTACTTAACTGAGATGCTTCACAAGGGCCTGTCTTTCTCCTCCATCAAAATTCACACCTCAGCCATTTCAGCTCATTATAACACAGAACCTCCCCTCTTCTCTCATGCACTGCTCAAGCAGTTCCTCAGAGGGGGCAAAAACTTACGACCACCCAGGAGAGCTCCAACTCCAGCCTGGGACCTTAACTTTGTATTGGAGAAACTCACTGTTCCTCCTTTCTAGCCAGCTGCTACTGCAGTCTTAAAATTCCTTTCTTGGAGAACAGCTTTCCTTTTAGCAATCATTTCAGCAAGAAGGGTGTCTGAATTTACAGGCCCTTATGGCAGTGGGGCCTTTCATCATCTTTCATACAGACAGGGTGTCCCTCAGGAGCAATCCATCCTTCATGCCCAAGGTGGTATCCAGTATGGCCCTTAATCAGTCCATTCATTTGACAACCTTCTTCCTAATCCACAGAATGAAGGGGAACAGATACTGCACTCCTTAGATGTGCACAGACAACATAGATTGTACTTGGACAGGACTAAACCTCAAAGGAAATCTGAACAACTGCTGGTGGCATTTTCTGCAGGGGCAGAGAGGAAGGCTATTTCAAAGCAAACCATTTCCAAATGGACAGGCCATTGCATTCATTTCTGCTACAAGCACCATGGAAAACCTATCTCACATGGGATCAGACCCCACTCAACCTGGGCTGCATCTACCTCTACAGCCTTTCTCAGAGGGCCCTACCAGGGACATCCTAGAAGCTTCTACCTGGAGTTCTGAGCTGTCTTTGCCACTGCAGTCTTGCAGGGCCTTATAGCTGGTCCCAATGCTATCTAAATTCCTCCCCCCATCCTTAGCTTTGTGAATCTACCCAAATGTGATGACTGCAACAGTGAAACACGAAGAACATAGTACAGTTGTGTACACTTACCATAAATGTAGATGTTTGAGTGTATTCCACTGTTGCAGTCCTGTTTACCCTCCCTCCAGCCCCCTTAATTCTTTTGACTGTACCTCTACTCTCCTTTACTATGCTCAAAAGCTTTTTGGTGTATTTGTTTTTTTGTTGAAGGTATACCTTGTATATTTATAGATTTAATTGTTTCCCATTACGGGGGCACTTTATATCTGGGGCAAGAAAAATTGATGTAATGGCATCGGCTGCATGTTTTATATACCCCTGACGTCACGGAAGAAGAGATGGCAACCCATGCAGGACCCAAGACTTTGTTATTCAGGCCGACTGAGGTCTACTGTAAGCAGATGACCCAAATGTGATGACTGCAACAGTGAATACACTCTAACATCTACATTTATGGTAAGTGTACATAACTGTACTTTTTGTAGAATGGTGATTTAACATTTGTGTAGTCATGATCAGTAAATATAGGACTGCTTTTTTGCTGTACATTATGTGTATATTGTAGAGTATGTGCTATTCAGGTTATATGCAGTGTAACACTTCAAATTTTTGCGTTAATCGTCAGATTATTGTCACTGAGGTAATCTCATTCCCTCAGCTTTTTTCATAAATGTTCACTTCGGCATTGCATGTGGTTGTATTGATTAGGTATTTGTTCTGATACATTTAATTCATTCACTCCAATGGAGCTCGGGAAGTTTGCACTGTGACTTCCAATGGACGGAGCCTAAGCCATTGACATAATCAAGTTGTCCTCACATTTCAAACAAATGTTCATATCTCTTGAACCATAGGGGGTTCTGAAAGAAGTCTAAATGGCAAACACTTCACCACAAACTGTTTTTATAGCGATATTATTGTAAACTGAATTTTATAAGTCACAGTCAACACAGTAACAATTACTTTTGGAATATTTTGTAAACAACTTACAATATCTCAGCAACCGCTCAAGTTACACATACACTTTTAGCAGCATTTTATTAATCTAGCTGAGAGCTTACCTATGAGGCTAAGGAGATCAGTCTGGGTTATTTGGTTGTTGAAGTATTTTGAAGAATGTGAGAATTATATCTGTATAAATTAATATCATAAAAACAACAGTTAATATCTTTTTACCTGCACTCAACAGAGATCAAAATATTAATGCACTTGAGTTTGCCATTGCGTAAGCATTAAGATGAAATCTTTTAAAATCTCATTCATAGCATGGTTTTGGAATTATTGATGCAAATATGAACAAGCAATATTTGAGGCTTATAGGCGTCAGTAGGAGTTAACTGCAGATGCACCTGGAGGCATCACTTGGATGTAATGAGTTAAATAACGTTGCCACGGAGGCATCACTTGGATGTAATGAGTTAAATAACGTTGCCACATTCTCATGAAGTTGGCATGATTTTGCACAGAGATGAATTTTAAATGCGTGTTCGGTGCCCACTGACTGACATTTTCTTTTTTTTATTAACAGCTGTAAAATCTTCAGAAGCTTTTCTGCAGCTTTGTATTCAGTTGTGAAAATTGCTTCGGAGGAAGAAAAGTACAGAGCAGTTTGCTAAAGGATCAGGGATATAATAATGGTGGGAAGTGTGCGGGTTAAAGACTCCCTTATGACCATATGATTGAAACTGCAACTCTCTTTCCCAGTGTTGGGCTTCACAAAAACTTTTCGCTCAGTCCAACGAATGTTTCTTTAGCAATGGAGCAGCAGAGAAAAGATGGGGAGGTGACACTGCAAGGGACCTCTGTTGGGAAGAGCCCTAGTAAGGTAATTCAAAACAGTGTCAGTGTAGACAAGACTCTGTGTCACTCTTGTGTCATCTGTGGCAAGAGCTTTCCTTTTCAGAGCTCCCTCTCACAGCATATGAGAAAGCACACTGGAGAAAAGCCATATAAATGCCCTTATTGTGACCACAGGTCTTCTCAGAAAGGAAACTTGAAAATCCATCTCCGTACCCATAAACTGAGCACATTGAGTCAAGGGCCTGATGTAGATAGTGGGGAAGGCCACCTTGGAGAAGCGGGGGTCTCTGAGGGACTCGATGGCTGTACTAGCCCAACAAAAAGCACCTCAGCCTGTAACAAGATTCTGAATGGGCCTTCACAGACAGAAAATGGTAAGATTCTGTTGAGAAGTATTAAAAAAGAGAAGGGAACAGCTACACAGGACAGTGGTGATGATAAATCACAAACACTGCGGTGTTCTTTCTGCAAACGCAAATTTAATAAAAAGAAAGAGGTTGAACAACACATACAGCTGTCACACAAACCTTTTAAATGTCGTCTTTGTGGTTTTATAGCAGTACGGGAAGATGAACTACACAGTCATGTTGAGAAACTTCACATAACTTGTGAAGCACCTCCTGGCATGAGCTGTGTGGAAAATGTGAAAAGTGAACAAAGCGCAGGGGAGTTCCCATGTGAAGACTGTGGACAGTGTTTTAGTCAGTCCTGGTTTCTAAAGGCCCATATGAAAAAGCACACGGGCTCCTTTGATCATGGCTGTCATATTTGTGGAAGAAAGTTTAAGGAACCCTGGTTTCTTAAAAATCACATGAAGTCTCATGCCCCCAAAACTGCCAACAAAAATAAACCTAGTTCTGATTCAGAACCCATGGCTACTATCAATGATGTTGCCCAAGAGGAAACCATGATGACTGGATTATCACTGTATGAAGTCTGCACAAAGTGTGGAAATGTGTTTACAAATCTAGAAAGCTTGAAAGAACATGAAAAAGTGCACATCAGAATAGCAGAAGAGTTTGCCTTAGACAAAACTGAGGCAAGCTGGATTAAGTTACTTACTGGAACTGCTAAACCTGCAGAAAAGAAATCTTTCTTTGAGTGCTTGAATCTGAAACCATCTTTAGAATGTAGGGATGATGTAATTGGCCAGTGTGGAAAGCGAGTAGCTGAGCTAGATCCAGTCAACAGTTACCAGGCTTGGCAGCTGGCAACGAAGGGAAGAATTGCAGAGGTTGGTGAGTACACAAAGTATGGTATTTGTGATGAAACCCTTGTTGACGCAGATGTAGCATATGACAAAGACAAAGGAGAGTATGTTCTTGTTAGTCAGGAAAAAAGGAAACGGGAGCAAGATGGTCAGAGTTCTGTCAACACTAAAAAGCGGAACAGTAGTACCAGCCGTTCAGACAAAGTTACTAATTTGCATATTGGCACTGGCACTACAGATGAGAACATGGATGTGGATTACAAGCCTTCTACCCATCAAAACAGAAGGTCTTCACAAACTAAATCAACAGAGTGCTTTGAATGTGGGAAGGTCTTTCGAACATACCACCAACTGGTACTTCATTCAAGGGTGCACAGGCGGGGGCAGAGAACAGTCAGCGAAAGTGGGCAAACGTGCCAAGGAGATCGATGTGGATCTACTAGTGAAGGGGATTCTGGCTGTGCAAGCAGGCCAAGTACTCCAGGATCTTCTGCCCCAGAGGATTTACATGCTTCTGTAGCTGGAGATTCACATGTTTTGAGAGATGGGGAAGTGTGCCATACTAATGATACAGAGGAAGCAGTTCACTCATTACCAAGTAAGCACATGCATGTTTAGTTATGTTTACTGTGGGCAATTTGGGTTATGTCAACTTAAAACCTCATTGCAGCAAAATAATTTTACTTTGAAGCAGTAATGTGGCTATGTTAACAGTTGAGTGCATTTTAATAGTACAACTCTTTCTTACTACTGTTTACTTGAGGGTGCAGGTTTAGTTGCATGGCTTATGCAGATCTATGGTCATGGTAAAGAGTGTATTTTATCATGCTAGGTAAGCTTGAGTTGATTTAGGAAGCTCCAGTTTTTGTGAAAATAACCTGACATAGTCATGCCATTTTATTCTAGGATCCCTCCTTTTCAACATTTTTCATTAACAAGATGCATTTAGCTAGGCAACAGGCCTTCTTACAGTGTACTGATGATTCAGCACTGGTACTGTCCATCCCAAATCCCATGCAGCTCCAGATTTTAACCTAATAGGCCTTTACCTGCAGAGAATTGGCAACACTCTCAATTACTTCAGTTCCAAAAAGCAAATCTGGTCCTTTTCACACCAACTTAAAATGCAACCTATTCACTTAACATAAACATGTCCTCTGCCAACAGTGCTACAACTGAACAAGTAACTCATGCTTAGGTCTTACGAGTCCTAGATGAAAATCTAAAATTTGACTTGACACATCCAAGATGTCCAGACTGCAGACGTGACTTACTGTAGAAGGCCAAACAATGCTTCACTGCTCAAAGCAGAATAGCTGTTGCTCACTGTTACTACCTTGCTACTATGTGCCGCCTCCATCTCCACTAGCTTGCATATATAGGGCAACTGACAGAACTATAGCAAAGCTACAACAAAATTGCTTGGTTTGGTAGCAGTTATGACAACAGAACCCATCGCTGCACAGCTCTCAAGAAAATGCACTGGTTAGAACTTCCAAATATACTCCAATATGCCCATGTTGAAAGTTGCATTTAAAGCTTTATTAATTTGAATCAGTGTCATCTTCTGCAAACTTCTTTCAGTGGTACACACTAGGCATGAACCTCAGATGTCCTTCTATTCTCATATTGCAGTATTCATAACAGTAGGGAGTTGCTACCTGCAGTGCCACCATCCGGCCAGTATGCCAAAGTTTTTGTAACAAGAGGGTATGTGTGACGTCCCCTACCAGGGCCATAAACCGATGTTGGATATAAAAGTGATGCCTGTTTTCTGCCATAGTGAACATCAGACTCCCGTTCGCCAGTTCCACTAGCAGATTGCGTTTCTTCAGACCGAATACGTTTTGGTACCAGACCAATTCTTCGACAGATACAGATAAGTGCCCTTTGTTTTTTTTTTTCCTTACTTTGATTACAGTCTAGACTTGCATGTCAGCTAGAAAGGGGAAGTGTGCTTGTGGGAGACAAATTCCTCACAAGGACATGCACGAGAACTGCATATTTTGCTTAGGCAAGGCCCACGACCATATGTTCTGCCCTATTTGTAAATCGTTCATCCCCAAAACTCTCCGAAGCAGCTTAGCGGCACTGAAGCTGTATTTAGAGAATCAAAGGCTATGTCGTTTAGCACTCTGTATGGAAGGAGGAGTAGGCCGAGCCGCCGAAAAAGGCCAAGAAATTCAGGCTGGAATCCCAAGCTGTGCCTCAGTCCGAGCAGGTTCTAGAGGCGCTTGGAAGCCCGGAATTCGCTCAGACGACATTTACCAAAGCAGACCTGGGGACCTTAATGGAAGCTGGGATGCTGGAAACTGCGTGTACGTCCGCTGAGGCAATTCAGCCATCAGAGTCTGATGGCGGAGGGGAACCACAACTCGAGCAGTCGGAAGCCCCTGCTCCTCCGATTCCTACTAAGCAGACATCCACTGCTGTGCTTTCACCACCAACAACCCACTTAAAAAGGAAACAAAAAATTAAGCACCCTGAACCTCAACAGGTGCCTAGTTGGGAAGTGTTCTCTGTCTGCTTAAGGCCTTTCAGGCCCTACAGACACAACAGCTTTCCCCTACTCTCTCACCTCAACCACCCTTACATGTATCTGAGGAAGACGACGACTCCTGTGAGGAATCCTTTTCTTATGAAACCCAAATAGACTCCCCTAAGGATTTCATTACCCCAGAGGAGGAGGAACCTTTCACCTGAATCCCCAGGAGAAGAATTTACCTTTGGGGACACTATCTCCTTCATGAGGCCACATTTTAAGTGGCAGGCTTCAGAGGTCTCTGACTCCAAGAAAAGGTATTTTGACCTTTTGCAAATGAAGCAACCATCCCTTTTTGCCGTACCACCCTTACTTACCTGCCTTTGTTTAATTCTCAGTCACCAGACTCACAGCCCCCAGCAACTGAACGACCAGACCAGTTTTATAAGGTTTCCCCAGGACACCCAGTTTCTATTTAGAAACCCACCAGCAGATCCAGCTGTTATAGCTCTTTCTGCAGACAAAACTTCAAGGCAATTACCTGACGCTGCCCTTTACCCAACAGATAAGGACAGCAAGTTTATGGACATACTGGGGAAAAAGGTATGTACCTCCTTTACTCTGGTCATTAGGGCCTTGAACTACACATAGCTAGGTATGTTTTAGCTACCATTTCCAAAGCCTCTACCCTTCTGTCAGAGGTACAGGATTCCCCTATAAAAGCACAAGTGAATTCCCTTCTCTTCACTGCATCCCAAGTGACCAGGCACTCCATTAAGTGCAGTTACAATGCTGTGGAAGCCTCATCTAAATCAGCAGCTTCAGGATCAATGTTAAGATGATATTCCTGGGTAAGGCTTCAACCTCTCCCCATGGATGTTCAGACAAAATTACTGGATGCACCCTTGAACAATAAGGCCCTTTTTGGACAGGCTTCTGCTGAGCTGCTTAAATCCCTTCAAGAAAAGGGAAAAGAATTACAGAACCTCAAACATCTTATGGTATCCCCTATTCCTAGATACCACAGGAATTACCCACAGAAGCCCTCCTTTGTTAAAAGGCAGTCTTTTCATTCAGCCCCTCAATCAAAGGGACGTAGACAGCTCAGGAAAAGTTCTACTCCCAGATTTCCCACCAGCTCCTCCATTATATCCTGCAGAAAGTACAGTTGACCAATCCAGACCACCTCCACTATGACTCACCCCTTTGCATCCAGAAAGCCTCACCCTATCTGTACCCTCCTGGCGGAGAATGACAGCAGAACAATCGGTCCTCTCTATCATCCAGAGAGGATATTTCATGACCTGGTGGATGCTCCCACCTTTCCAAGGTGTATCCCTCAGCAACTTAGAAACCAAATCCACCTATTCCCACCCATCATTCACCAACTCCTAACCCAGGTCACTATAGAACAGGTGCCCACCCCACAAAGAAACACAGGCTTTTACTCCAGGATGATGTTCTTCGTGTTTCACTGTTGCAGTCATTACATTTGGGTAATCCTGCTGTCAGGTTGCCCTCAGTCAGCCTGAATTCCAAAGTCTTGGGTCCTGCGTCGGCTGTTGTCGCCCCTTCCCTGACATCAGGTCGTCAGGGTATAAAAGAAGCAGCCAACACCGTTTTCTTTAGTCTTTCTTGCCGCGCGGTGCCCGAAGCAGAAGCAGTTCGCAGGTGCTGGTCGGCCGACTCCTGAGATTTTCAAGTTCGAATTTCAGATCTGAAGTCTTGCTCCAGAACAGATGTCAGAAAAAGTTAATTGTATTTCTTGTGGAAAGCAAATACCTCATAAGGACTTTCATTCTTACTGTATTCCTTGCCTAGGCCCTGATCATAATTTTCTGGGTTGTTGTTGGTTTTGTGCTAGATTTAACCAACACACTATTAAGCATCGGTATGATTTTGCTTTAAACTACTTTGGACGCAGATTTAATTATCCAGAAATGTCGTCGGAAATCTATCCGACTACCGGAGTTCACAAAAAATGCAAAGAAAAAGAAAGACAGCCGAGGCCCAAAACAGACGACGAAGCCTCTCCTAAGCCAGTTGCCGGTTCGCTGGTTCTCAATGAGGTGCTTTCGCAGTCCCTGATGACCACTATTTTTAAGTCGCAGGCCACTACAGACTCCCACGCCGCTGGAAACTCAAGGTATTGGAGCCTCAGACACTAATCCTTCAGATGGGTCCGGAGCCGCTGAGCAGGCACCGGCTTCTGAGGGTGTATTCAGACCCAAACATCTATACATTAAACTGACTTCAAAAGCAAAGGCTAAAGCACCTTCAAAGGCAAAGAAGCAACCTCAAGAGCCATGTGGACAGGCCTCCATGCCCAAAAAACAGATGCTCAAAATGGCCGAAGACTTGATTACCTTGATCAGGGGGAAAATTTATATCTGATAATTGGGTCATCTTGATGGCATCAGATGAACTAAGAAGTTTATTGGGACCTAAACCCACTTTCTCTTATAAGAATATGAGGACCCTTAAGAGTTCACTATGCTACAAGGACTTTGAGATGACTACACCTGTATCTACTATAGTGAAATATGGTACTCACAAATGTCACAACTGTTCTTGTTGTGATGACATTTGTAGTACAGAAAATGATACGTTTGTACATCCTCTCAATGGTAGGACATTTAGTTTTAGAGTAGCAGGTACATGTATTACTACCCATGTGGTTTACTTGGCTACCTGCCAGGCATGTAATGCCTTCTATGTAGGCAAAACTACCCGCAGGCTTAAGGACAGGATGACTGAACATAAGTCAGAAATTAGGAGATGCTATGACAGGAATGCACTATTCAAACATATAGAGGAATTTGGTCAGCAGCATTTTTTTAGGTTTAGAATTATTGACCACGTTACACCTACACCTAGGGGAGGGGACCTAAATAATCACTTAGAAATTAAAGAATATGAATGGATCTTGAGACTTATGAGTGATTCAAAACCAGGCTTGAATAGCCAAGTCAGTCTCAAACCTATTTTAGTTAAATTAAGTAGAGCTAATCTCTCTTAGCCTGAAGTTTTATCTAAATATATATATTTTTTAAAGTTTTATTAAAGTATTTCAAGTTTTTGTATCAAGTTTTTTAAAAAAAGTTTTTTTAAAATGTTTCTTTAAAATGTTTTTGTGATTTGGATGACATATCATGTGATTTTGGCTGCATGTCATGTGATATATTTGGACCTATATATAAAGAGCTGGTGCTATGCATTGTTTTGTATTGAGAAAAGATTGTATCCGAAAGCTTTACTTATATAAAGTGTTTATCCAGTGGTTTCCTGCCTTGTTCTTTGCATTTTGGTTCCTGGCGTTTATTTTCTTCAATTACCTTGATCAGGGGTTCCCATCCCCCTCCTGATAAGAGGCCTAGGCAAGAGACTGACTATGAATCTTCAGATCAGGTTTCCATTTCTTCTGATTCCTCTTCTGATCAGGAATATTCTTTTCCCCCTATGAGGATTCTGATGCTGAAGAATCCATACCTTAAGCTTCTCCTCCTGAGGATTATTCTTTTGGGGAAACCTTACATACCATGAGGGAGCATTTCCACTGGGAGAGCCAAGATTTTTCAGAGTCTAAAAAGAGGCTCATGGATTTCCTGTTACTACCTCAGCACAAGCCACTAGCCATCCCTCCTGTGTTACACATTCTAGATGATGTGTTTTCGGAGTCTAGTCTTACCCCTGACTCCTTACCTCCAGCTCCTGTTAAGCCTGACGGATATTACAGGGTTTCTGACTCTCATAAATTCCTTTTCAAAAACCCTTCTGCAGACCCAGAAACTGTTTCACGGGGTCCCAAAGGAGTTAAGGCTTCCACTCCAAAAAACCCTACCCCCTTTGACAGAGATTCTAGGGCACTGGATAGATGGGGAAAAAGGTTTACACATCTGCTACCTTGGCTATAAGGGCTTTAAACTGTCAGTTTCATATGCTCAAATATCAGCAACATGTTAAACTCTGAATGTGCAGAAAACAAGGAAATGCAGGATTTATTGCATGTAGCTGAACAAGTTGGAAGGCATACTTTGCAATGTGGTTTTGATTCTTTGGAGGCCGCCTGCAGGGCCACCGTTACGGGTTCTGTAATTAGGAGGCATGCTTGGTTAAAGGAACAAAATCTGCCTGATCATGTCAGTTAAATTATTAGATGCACCTTTACAGCATGATACTTTGTTTGGTGTTAAGGCAGAAGAGGTGTTAAAGAAAATGGAGGACAAAGCTAAATCTATGCAAACTGTCAAAGATTTTTTTACAAGTACAGCCACCTAGGTTTAGTTGACACTGGCCTACAAAGAATTGGTCCTTTCTTGTGTCAAACAGGCCTCAAAGGGGCAGATCCCAGGCGCAAGGTTCATACAGGTTAAAGCAATGGGGTGCTTCTACCTCCAAAGTTGGAGAAGACTAATCACAACCATACAGTAAACAGTCCCAATGACTTCCCCCTGCCAACACCAAGCACTTATCTCCTGGCAGCACCCTTAGGGGGAAAATTAGCACTTCTTGCTCAAAATTGGCACATTATAACCCAGGACAAGTGGGTTCTAAATATTGTGACAAAAGGCTACAAGTTCCATTTCCATACCCTGCCAAAGGCAAACGGCTGGCCAGATCTGCCAAAAAATCAGTGGGCAGAGGCACGAAAACAAGTCACATCCCTCATGGACAATAATGGGGGCCATTCAACAAGTACCAGAGCAAGAGCAGGGACAAGGATTTTACTCAAGACTGTTCCTGGTACCCAGAAAGGACAAGGCCTGGAGACCAATACTGGACCTATCTATTCTGAACACATTCCTGGATATACCAAAATTCAAAATGTTGACTTTGCAGCAGCATCTGCCCATGCTGGGCAAGAACGCTTGGCTTGTGACTTTAGACCTAAAAGAGGCATACCTGCATGTCCCAGTCAGACAAATATGCAGAAGATACCTCAGATTCAAGTCTGGCTCAATGCATTACCAATTCTCTGCACTGCCCTTTGGCTTATCTACTACGCCCAGGGTCTTTACATAGTGCCTGGCACCAGTAATTGCATTCTGTAGACAAAGAGGAATACAAATATATCCTTACTTGGCGACTGTCTAATTCAAGCAGAGAGCAAGGACATTCTTCTACAGCATCTGGCATTTGTGAAAAGACTTCTAACATGCCTAGGGTACACAGTCAGCGAAAGGAAATGAAAACTAGTACCCTCTCAAGAGATAATATTCCTGCTTGCAAGCTTAAATACAACTGCCCAGATGGCTTATCTCATGCCAGACGAACAAAGGCAACTGACTACCTATTTCAAAATGTTGGCAACAAAGGCCCAGTTATCTGCAAGAAAAAATCTGCAGGCTTTGGGCTTCATGGCATCCTACATCCTACTAATTCCATATGCAAGACTGCATATGAGGAAACTTCAATGGTACCTAAAAAGTGTTTGGACTCAACACTGCCACAGCCTGGAAACAATGATTACTCTCATTCCTTGCCTGCAACAGGAGTTTCGATGGTGGGCGAAGGCTTGTTACCAGAACAACGGACAGCCATTCACATTACCCCCAGTCAGGCAGACACAACGGATGCATCAGATTATGCCTGGGGGGCCCACATGGCAGGAAGATGCATTCAGGGCACATGGTCCTCAAACCAAATGCATCTACATATCAATCAAAAAGAGATGCTAGCTGTTCAAAAGGCCCTGACAGCCTTCAAGGACCTACTTCATCCGGAACAACTACTGATAAAAGACAGACAACACCACGGTCATGTGGTATATAAACAAGCAGGGGGGCACACATTCTTACCCCCTTTGCAGACTAGCCATGACTTTGTGGGACACAGCATTGACTTACCAAGTACATCTGTACGCACAATTCCTGCCAGGAAAGGAAAGTACTCTGGCAGATGAACTAAGCAGAAACCTGATGGATCCCCACGAGTGGCAGCTGGATCCACAAGTCTTCAGCATGATAACAAGGAAATGGGGATGCCCGGACATAGATCTATTCGCCTCCCCTCACAACTACCAACTAAAAAGATTCTGCACAAGGACTTATCACAGACAAGCATGGAAAATGGATGCCCTATCTTTCAGCTGGAAAAAAAACTATCAGTATATGCCTTTCCTCCACTGCCTCTCCTCCCCAAGGTACTCCTAAAGGTCAGACAGGAGAAGCCAAAGATGATACTGATTGCCCCAGACTGGCCCCGCCAGTACTGGTATCCAATCCTAAGGAACCTGTCTCAATGCCCAGCTTAGACCTTACCTCAGATACCCCATCTATTATCCCAGCAAAACAATCAGATCCTGCACAGCCAACTCAGGACTTCAAACCTGGCAGCATGGCGGATAATGTAATCCTACAAAACACACCTCTCAGTAAAGCTGTGATGGATATCATTTTGGAAGCCAGAAGGCCTAGTACTAGAAAATCTTATGCTGGAAAATGGAAGAGATTCTGTGCTTGGAACCAGGCACAAGGAACTGATACAGCTGTACCAAATATTCCTCAGATTTTGCAATACTTAACTGAGATGCTGGACAAAGGCCTATCTTTTTCATCCATTAAAATTCATGCCTCTGCCATTTCAGCTCATTACAATACAGAGTCACTGATCTTTTCTCATCCTTTATTAAATCAGTACCTCAGAGGAGCCAAAACTTTAAGGCCTCCAAGGAGAACACCAGTGCCTGCATGGGACCTCAACTATGTCTTGGAAAAACTCACCCTGCCTCCTTTTGAGCCAGCTGCTACTGCTGATATAAAGTTTTTTTATCTTGGAAAACAGCTCTGCTCCTAGCAATAACTTCTGCAAGATGAGTTTCAGAGCTACAGGCACTCATGGCTGTGGAACCTTTTATCATGTTTTATCCAGACAGGGTTTCTCTGAGGACAAACCCAACTTTTTTGCCTAAGGTGGTGTCCAGTGTGGCTCTTGACCAAACTATTAATTTGCCAACTTTTTATCCAAATCCACAGAACAAGGGGGAGAGAATTCTGCATTCTTTGGACGTACACAGGCCGCTTTTTCTACTTGGACAGAACCAATGTTTTCAGGAAGACAGAGCAATTACTAGTGGCATATGCTGCAGGATCACAAGGGAAGGCTATCTCTCAAAGCAGACTATTTCAAAGTGGATAGGCCACTGCATTCATTTCTGCTATTTTCACCATGGCAAGCCAGTGCCTAAAGGCATTAGGCCACATTCAACCAGAGCTGCAGCCACTACAGCAGCCTTTCTCAGGGGAGTACCAACCAAAGACATTTTAGAGGCTGCTACTTGGAGTTCAGTGCACACCTTTACAAAGCACTATAATCTGCCACTTTACTCTAAATCCAGGGCAGGCTTTGCCACTGCAGTTCTGCAGGGCCTCATAGCCGCTCCTAATGCCGTTTAGCTCCAGCCTCCCAACCGTAGCTTTGGGACTCTACCCAAATGTAATGACTGCAACAGTGAAACACGAAGAACATAGTACAGTTGTGTACACTTACCATAAATGTAGATGTTAGAGTGTATTCACTGTTGCAGTCCAGGTTACCCACCCGCCATCCCCCTTTTTTCTGCTGGAACTTATCTCTCCTTCTCTGATTTATACAACCTATGTGGTGTATTTGCTTATAGATTAAGGTAAAATTTGTATTGGTGCATGTATTTTTTTATATATATATAATGTATATAAAATTTAAATTTTGGCTACCCTTTCCGGGGGGCACCTGACATCTGGAGCAAGAAAAACTGAAGAAAATGGCGTCGGCTGCTCCTTTTATACCCTTGACGACCTGACAGCAGGGAAGGGGCGACTGCAGCCAATGCAGGACCCAAGACTTTGGAATTCAGGCCGACTGAGGGCAACCTGCTAGCAGGATTACCCAAATGTAATGACTGCAACAGTGAATACACTCGAACATCTACATTTATGGTAAGTGTACACAACTGTACTTTACCCTCCCTCCAGCCCCCTTTCTTCTTTTGGCTATACCTCTACTCTCCCTTACTATGCCCAATAAGCTTTTTGATGTATTTGCTTTTTTGTTGGAGGTATAACCTTGTAATTGTAGATTTTATTGCTTCCCATTAGGGAAGAAAAACTGATGTAAAGGTGTCGGCGGCATGTTTTATACCCCCTGATGACCTGACATCATGGAAGAAGGGACAGCATCCGACGCAGGACCCAAGACTTTGTTAATCAGGCCAACTGATTGCTGCTGCAAGCAGATAACCCAACTGTAATGACTGCAACAGTGAATACACTCGAACATCTACATTTATGTTAAGTGTACACAACTGTACTTTCTGCAGGAGGCCATAAAACCTATTACTTGGAGAAACTATATAGCAAAGTGGCACAGATTCTCCAAGTGGTGTCAAAGGAATAACCATGACTTTCTTACTACTCCAATTCTAAGGGTGTTTTCCTATTTGTGTGAGCTTCTTCACTCAGGGCTAACCTACTCCTCAGTCTAAGTCCACTTGTCTGCTATTTCTGTCTGTCTGCTCATTTCATCCCCTCTGACATCCAGACTGGAAGTCGAGCTTTTTTCCAAAAGGGGTTCTCCACTTCAGCCCCCCCCCCCCAGGAACCCCATTCCCCTTCCTTGGGAACTAAATTTCGTTTTAGAAAAACTAACAACCTTTTGAACCAGCTCATTTAATTTCCCTGAAGCTATGTACACTGAAAACAGTTCTGCTAGTAGCCATTACCTCTGCCAGGAGGGTCTCAGAGATGCAAGCCGTTATGGCCACCTCTCCTTACCTTGTTTTCCATAAGGACAGAGTGGCTCTCAGGACTAACCCTTCCTTCATGCCCAAGGTAGTTAATGAACTTTCATTAAATCAAACCATTAACCTACCTGATGTTCTTTGTTTCAGTGTTCCAGTCATCACATTTGGATTATCTGCTTGCAGTAGCCCTCAGTCAGCCTGATTATCAAAGTCTTGGGTCCTGTGTCGGTTGCTCTCTCATCTTCCATGACGTCAGGTAGTCAGGGGTATAAAGCATGTAGTTGACGCCATTACATCAGTCTTTCTTGCCTTGTGGTGCCTGAAGCAGAAGCAGTTCGCAAGTGCCGGTCGGCTCCTGAAATTTTCATTTTCGAGTTTCAGATCCGAAGTCTTCAACTAAGCTAAGTACCTCGTTGGGGATCCTTTTTCTTGCTCTAAACTGATGTCAGTAAAAGTTAACAATTGTGTTTCTTGTGGAAAGCAAATACCTCATAAAAATTTTCATTTGTACTGCATTCCTTGCTTAGGGCCAGACCACGACGTACCTTGCTGAATGTTTTGTGCCTCGTACTATTCCTCGTCAGTTTATTTACCCATCCAAATATTTTGGTACTCTGTTCAAATATCCAGAAATGGCTTCGGTAAGCCACCCGACTACCGACATTCCGAAAAAACACAAAGGTAAAGACCAGAGACGGACCACATAGGTCCATAGCTGCCGACGACACTTCTCCTAGGCTAGTCACCAGTTTGCCAGTACTCAGTGAGGCGCTTTCGCAGCCCCTGATACCCGCTACTTCAGATTCGCAGGCCTCTAATGAGACCCATTTGGAGTCCGGTATGCCATGAGATGCTTCTTCGACTGCGGAACCTGCGGATGTTTCTACCTTGGATGGCACCAGCTACTGAGGGTGTATTCTGGCCTACTGACTTGCATATTAAACCAATGCCATCTTCTTCTTCAAGGCCTAAAAATCGATCTATGCCTAGAAAACCAACACCCAGACCGCATGGCCAGGCCCCTATGTCTAAAAAACAAATAATGGCTGAAGACCTTATTACTCTAATCAGGGGAAGCCACCCTTCCCCCTCTGAGACCTAGGACTGATTTTCCTTCTGATTCTTCTGATCAGGATTCTGAAATTTCTTTTTTCTCTGATGACCAAGATTTGCTCTTGTCTACCTATTAGGGATTCTGATGCAGAGGACTCCATTCCCTCTGCTTCCCCTCCTGAGGATTTCTCTTTTGGTGAAACCTTGCATACTCTTAGGGAGCATTTCCACTGGGAATGCCAAGATTACTCTGACTCCAAAAAGAGGCTTAGGGAATTATTACTCCTGCCTCAACACAGGCCTTTAGCTATTCCTGCTGTACTGGACATTGTAGATGATGCCTTCTTGGAATCTAGCCTGGCCCCTGACACCTTACCTCCTGCTACGAGAAAACCTGATAGGTATTGCGGGGTATCTGACTCTCACAAGTTCCTGTCAGTAAAAGTTAATAATTGTATTTCTTGTGGGAAGCAAATACCTCATAAGGACTTTCACTCTTACTGTATTCCTTGCCTAGGCCCTGACCATGACGTTACTAGATGTTCATCGTGCATACAGCTGCAGTCATAACAGATGGGTTTTCCTGCCGTCAGGCGGGTCCTCGGTCGGCCGAATTCCAAAGTCTAGGTCCGGCGTCGGATGTCGTCGCTTCTTCCCTGACGTCAGTGCGACAGGGGTATAAAAGAACCAGCCGACGCCATTGCCTTCAGTCTTTCTTGCCGCGTGGTGCCCGAAGCAGAAGCAGTTCGCAAGTGCCGGTCGGCCAGCTCCTGAGATTACGAATATTTTTCAACCGAAGTCTTCTTGAAAGCTAAGTACCCCGTTGGGGAAACTTTTCTTGCCTCTGACCGATGTCAGACAAAGTTAATAATTGCATTTCATGTGGGAAGCAAATACCGCATAAGGATTTCCATTCCTTCTGCATTCCTTGCTTAGGTCCAGACCACGACGTCTCGGCCTGTCGTTTTTGTGCTACATTCAACAGACTTACTATTAAGCGTCGGGCGGAGTTCGCCCAACACTATTTTGGCAAAAAGTTTACATTGTCGTCGGATACTCCGACTCCAGTTTTGAGTAAAAGACGCAAAGATAAGGACCGACATAAGAGGTCCGCGACTTCTACCGACACCACGCTAAAGCCGACTACAGGTGCTCCGGTTCTCAGCAAGGCGCCTACGCAGCCCCTGACTACCGATGACACTTCATTGGCGGTGTCTTCTGTGCCTGAGGTCGCAGGCTCTTCGGCCCACACCCCGACTACAGATACCGAAGCCACTCTTGGTGGGGAAACTCTGAGTTTAGACAGGCCTGCCACCTCTCAAGGTGTCTTCAGGCCTTCTTCATTTTCCATCAAGGCTTTCACTAAGTCTAAAGCAGCCATGCATACTAAAAGACAAGCTCCACAGGGCCACTCTCAAGGCCCCATGCCTAAAAAGCAGATGCTCAAAATGGCTGAGGATTTGATTACTCTTATCAGGGGTTCTCAACCCCCCTCGGACAAAAGGCCCAGAGTGGAGGAAGAATACCCTTCCTCGGACCAGGCCTCCATTACTTCAGAACATTCTGAAGACCAGGAACATTCATACTCCCCTTTTGAAGATTCTGATGCAGAGGAGTCCATTCCTTCTGTCTCCCCCCCCCCCCTGAGTTTTACTCTTTTGGGGAAACCTTACATACCTTGAGGGAACACTTCCACTGGGAAGGCCAAGAGTACTCAGACTCCAAGAAAAGGCTTGGGGATTTCCTCTTGCTCCTTCAGCACAGGCCCTCTGGTTATACCTCTTGTCTTAGACATACTAGATGATGTGTATTCGGAGGCCAGCCTTAACCCAGATTCCTTACCTCCAGCTCCAGTCAAGCCTGACAGGTATTACCGGGTTCCTGATTCACACCAATTCCTATACAAAAGCCATGCGGCTGACCCAGAAACTATTTCACAGGGTCCCAAGGGAATTAAGGCCTCCACTACTAAAAATCCATTACCTTCAGAGAGATTCCAGAGCTTTAGAAAGGTGGGGGGGGGGGGGGGAAGGTATACACCTCGGCTACCTTAACCATGAGGGCATTAAACTGTCATTTCCATATGTTAAAGTACCAACAGTTTCTGCTATCACAGTTGAAAAGCAAAATGTCACAACCTTGAACAACCAGACTTGAAGGAGTTGCAGGATTTGTTACATAGTGCAAAGCAAGTGGGTAAACATACCTTGCAATGTGGTTTTGATGCTTTAGAGGCCTCATGTAGAGCTGCTGTTACAGGATCAGTCATACGTAGACATGCTTGGCTCAAAGAGCAAACCTTACCAGATCATGTTAAAGCTAAATTACTAGATGCACCTCTTCAAAAAGATGTATTGTTTGTTGTTAAAGATGAGGGGGTATTAAAGAAAATGGAGGAAAAGTCAAAATCAATGCAAACAGTGAAAGATTTCCTACAGGTACAACCTCCACGTTTCAGTAGAAATTGGCCTTCAAAAAATTGGTCCTTTCCAGCCACGGACAGACCCCAAAGAGGTAGATACAGGTGCCCTAGGGGTAGAGGGCAATCTCAAGGATCATTTAGAGGCAGACAATGGCAAGCACCTACACAAAGAGGTGGTGAGGATAGTTCACAGCCATTCAGAAAGTAGAACCAGTGACTTTCTCCTTTGCATGCCAAGCAAGGCTCAAATGGCAGCACCTTTAGGCGGAAAACTGGCATTATTTTAAAAAAATTGGCATATTGTCACAAAAGACAAATGGATCCTGGACATTATAGACAGAGGCTACAGATTCCACTTTCACACCCTTCCAAAAATGAGAGGCATGCCAAACCTGCCACACAATCAAAGGGCAGAGGCACAAAAACAAATTTCAGATCTCATGGGCATGAAAGCTATTCAAGAGGTACCTGCACAAGAACAGGGTCAAGGTTTTTATTCCAGACTATTCCTGGTACCAAGGAAGGGCAAAGATTGGAGACCTATTTTGGACCTATCCATCCTAAACACATTTTTACTTGTGCCAAAATTCAAGATGCTCACTCTACAGCAGCTTCTTCCCATGCTGGGCAAGGAGTCTTGGCTGGTAACATTGGACCTCAAGGAGGCATACCTGCATGTCCCAATCAGACAAGATTGCAGAAGATACCTCAGATTTCTTGCAGGTTCAACCCATTATCAACTCTCTGCATTGCCCTTTGGCTTATCTACTGCGCCCAGAGTGTTCACGAAATGCCTGGCATCAGTAATTGCCTACTGCAGACTTCAAGGGATACAAATATACCCATATTTGGACGACTGCCTGATCCAAGCGGACAGCAAGCACATACTTCTGAAACATCTGGCGTTTGTAATAATGTTGTTGAATTCTCTGGGATACACAGTCAACAAAAAGAAATCAAGGCTAATACCCTCTCAAACAATAATTTTCCTGGGTGCCAGCTTGAATACAAATACCCAGATGGTCTACCTCACGCCAGAGAAACAAGGGCAACTAACTCAATACTTCAGAAAACTGGCAACCTTCACCAGGCTAACTGCAAGGAAAATCCTGCAGGCTCTGGGATTCATGGCATCTTGCATCTTGCTAATCCCATTTGCAAAGCTGCATATGAGGAAACTTCAATGGTACCTAAAAAACCTATGGTCTCAACACAGCCACAGTTTGGAAACAATTATACCACTCATTCCATGTCTTCAAAA
Source organism: Protopterus annectens (assembly GCF_019279795.1). NCBI lineage: Eukaryota > Metazoa > Chordata > Ceratodontiformes > Protopteridae > Protopterus > Protopterus annectens. The sequence continues at coordinate 826,042,107 of NC_056732.1, forward strand.
GGAATTTCTGTGGTGGGCTCAAGCATGCCAAAGAAACACAGGTCTCCCATTCTGCAAGCCTCAAGCAAATCAAGTCATCACAACAGATGCCTCGGACTACGCCTGGGAGGCGCACATGACAGATCGGTGCATTCCGGGCAAATGGTCCCAAAAAGAAAAGCACCTACACATCAATCAAAAGGAAATGCTAGCAGTAATAAATGCTATTATGGCTTTCAAAGATCTACTGCATCCAGGCCAGCTATTGATAAGGACAGACACCACCACAGTGATGTGGTACATAAACAAACAGGGAGGAACCCATACATATCCCCTATGCAGGCTAGCCATGTCTCTTTGGAACATGGCTCTGGAATTACAAATTGAACTTCAAGCACAGTACCTGCCAGGCAAGGAAAACACGCTGGCAGACAACCTAAGCAGAAATGTGACAGATCCACACGAATGGAAGTTGCATCCTCAAGTTTTTACAAAGATAATTCAAGCATGGGGAAGGCCAGACATATATCTCTTTGCCACCCACAGAAATCACCAATTGACAAAATTCTGCTCAAGGACCTTTCATCCACAGGCCTGGAAAGTGGACGCACTCTCTTTCAGTTGGACAGCAATGACAGTTTATGCCTTTCCACCTCTTCCTCTGCTGCCCAAAGTTCTATTAAAAACCAGAGCAGACAGACCAAAGATGATTCTCATTGCTCCAGACTGGCCAAGACAACACTGGTACCCACCCCAGAGGAACCTGACGCATTCCCCACCATGGATCCTGCCTCTAATGCCTCTTCTACTGACTCAGCACAACTTCAAAACTCTTCACAGTCAGCTGAAAACAATCTAGTCGCATGGAGGATTCCTTAAATTCACAACAGACCCTACTCTCCAAGGAGGTGCAGGATGTCATTTTGGAGGCCAGAAGGCCTTCTACTAGAAAAGCCTACTCCGCAAAATGGAAACTGTTTTGTGCCTGGAATGAGAAAAAGGGTCAGAATCCTGGAATACTGAATTTACCTCAAATATTACAGTACCTAGCTGAGATGCTAAGCAGTGGACTTTCTCCTCCATGAAAATTCATGCCTCAGCCATTTCTGCAGAATACAACACTGATCCTCCTTTATTCTCTCACCCCCTCTTAAGACAGTTCCTCAGAGGGGCTAAGAATATAAACCCCCCAAGGAAACAACCAGTACCTGCTTGGGACCTCAATTTCATTCTAGAAAAACTGACCTTGCCTCCTTTTGAGCCAGCTGCTTCCACAGAACTGCAATATTTGTCCTGGAAAACAGCCTTCCTTCTGGCTATCACCTCAGCTCGCAGGGTTTCGGAACTACAAGCCCTCATGGCTGTGCAGCCTTTCATCATTTTCCATCAGGACAGAGTTTCCTTACGAACCAATCCTTCCTTTATGCCAAAGGTTAGTTCCAGGGTAGCCTTGAATCAGGCTATCCACTTACCTACCTTTTACCCTACTCCTCAAAACAAAGGGGAGAGACTACTACATTCCTTGGACATTCACAGACAGTTACGTCATTATTTGGGCAGAACAAAGCCTTTCAGAAAATCAGAACTCTTTGTGTCCTATGCTATAGGAGTTCAAGGGAAGCCTATTTCCAAACAGACAATCTCAAAATGGATAGCCCACTGCATACACTTTTGTTACTCGTTTCATGGTAAAACTGTACCTGCAGGCATCAGATCTCACTCCACAAGGGCCACAGCTACCTCTGCAGCTTTCCTCAGGGGGGTTCCTACCAAAGATATTTTGGAAGCAGCCACTTGGAGTTCTGTACATACTTTCTCCAAGCACTACCACCTACCATTATTCTCCAAATCTAGAGCAGGTTTTGCCACTGCAGTCTTGCAGGGCATCCTGGCTCCTCCTAGATGTTCATCGTGCATACAGCTGCAGTAATCACAGATGGGTTTTCAGCCGTCAGGCGGTCCCTCGGTCGGCCGAATTCCAAAGTCTTGGTCCAGCGTCGGTTGTCGTCACTTACTCTTCTGACGTCAGGAAGGCCAGAGTATACAAGACACAGCCGACGCCATGTTCTCCAGTCTTTTTTGCCGTGCGGTGCCCGAAGCAGAAGCAGTTCGCAAGTGCCGGTCGGCCAGCTCTCCTGATTTACGAATATATTTGGAACTGAAGTCTTCATTAAAGCTAAGTACCCCGTTGGGGAAACTTTTCTTGCCTCAGACTGATGTCAGATAAAGTTAATAATTGTATTTCTTGTGGGAAGCAAATACTGCATAAGGATTTCCATTCCCTTTGCATACCTTGTTTGGGCCCAGACCACGACGTCTCGGGCTGTCGCTTTTGCGCTACCTTCAATAAACGCACTATCAAGCGTCGGGCGGAGTTCACCCAACACTTTTTCGGTAGAGCTTTTGACTATAAAATGTCGTCGGACACTCCGACTACCGTTTTATCCAAAAAACGCAAGGAAAAGGACCGACACGGTGAGGCCCGCGGTCTCCACCGACACCACGCCGAAACAGGCTACACGTGGTCCGGTTCTCAGCGAGACGCCTTTGCAGTCCCTGACTGCCGACGACACTCCTTTGGCGGTGTCTTCTGTACCCGAGACCGCTGGGTCATCGGCCCTTTCCCAGACTACAACTGAAGCCCCGGCTTATGTCGAGCCTACTAATGTGGACAGATCCACCTCCACCCATGGTGTATTTAGGCCTTCATCTTCTTTTTCTATTAAGGCCTTTACTAAATCCAAAGCAGCCAGGCATCACACTAGGCCTGCTGCTCAAGGCCCATCTCCTGGACCCATGCCTAAGAAACAGATGCTTAAAATGGCTGAGGATCTAATAACCCTCATCAGAGGTTCGCAGCCCCCTCCTGACAAGAGACCCAGAGTGGAGGAAGAATCCCCCTCTTCTGATCAGGGATCCATTTTATCAGAGCATTCTGATGCAGAGGAACACTCTTACTCCCCTTTTGAGGATTCGGATGCAGAACAGTCCATTCCTTCTGTATCCCCCCCTGAGGATTTTTCTTTTGGGGAAACCTTGCACACCTTGAGGGAACACTTCCATTGGGAAGGCCAAGACTTTTCAGATTCCAAGAAAAGACTTAGGGAATTTCTTTGGTTACCTCAGCACAGACCTCTGGCTATACCCCCTGTTTTGGAGGTACTGGATGATGTCTATTCGGAGGCTTGTCTTAGTCCTGATTCTCTGCCTCCTGCACCAGTAAAGCCTGATAGATATTTCAGAGTACCCAGTTCTCACCAATTTCTTTACAAAGGCCATAATGCTGACCCTGAAACCATTTCACAAGGCCCTAAGGGATTAAAGGCCTCCACTGCCAAAAATCCACTTCCTGCAGAAAGGGAATCTAGATCTCTAGAAAGGTGGGGTAAGAAGGTATATACCTCGGCCACCCTAGCCATGAGGGCCTTAAACTGCCAGTTTCATATGATTAAATATCAGCAGTTCCTGTTATCACAATTAAAAAACAAAATGTTTCAACCTGAACAACCAGATTTAAGAGTTACAGGATATGATGCATAGTGCGGAACAAGTGGGTAAACACACCTTACAATGTGGTTATGATGCACTAGAGGCCTCCAGTAGAGCGGCTGCTACAGGATCAGTCATTCGCAGACATGCCTGGCTTAGGGAACAAAATTTGCCTGATCATGTGAAAGCTAAACTTCTTGATGCTCCTTTACAAAAGGATGTACTATTTGGTACTAATGCTGAGGACATACTACGAAAAATGGAAGAAAAAGCCAAATCTATGCAAACTGTCAAGGCTTTCTTACAGGTCCAGCCACCACGATTTAGCAGGAATTGGCCTTCAAAAAAACTGGTCTTTTCCAGCCACTGACAAGCCCCAAAGAGGTAGATAGACGCACAAGGGGCAGAGGGCAGTCACAAGGATCATATAGAGGCAGACAATGGCAATCTCCTGCACCAAGAGGTGGTGAAGGCAGTGCACAACAATACAGGAAGCAAACCCAATGACTCCCTCATTTCCATGCCAAGCAAGTCTCAGCTGGCAGCACCTTTGGGAGGGAAACTAGCATTATTTGCAAACAATTGGCATATTGTCACAACAGACAAATGGATTCTGGACATTATAAACAGAGGCTACAAATTTCAATTTCACACACTTCCAAAAATGAGAGGCATGCCAAACCTACCACAAAATCAAAGGGTAGAGGCACAACTGCAAATTTCAAAGCTCCTAAACATGAGAGCTATACAAAAGGTACCTACGCACCAACAAGGTCAAGGTTTTTATTCAAGACTCTTCCTGGTACCAAGAAAAGGAACCGACTGGAGACCCATTCTGGACTTATCCATCCTAAACACATTTCTACTGCACAAAATTCAAGATGCTCACATTACAGCAACTTCTTCCCATGCTGGGCAAGGAGCTTTGGCTGGTAACATTGGACCTCAAGGAGGCATACCTGCATGTCCCAATCAGACAAAGCTGCAGAAGATACCTCCGATTTCTTGCAGGTTCAATCCACTATCAATTCTCTGCATTGCCTTTGGCTTATCTACTGCGCCCAGAGTATTCACAAAGTGCCTGGCATCAGTGATTGCCTATTGCAGACTTCAAGGGATACAAATTTACCCTTATCTGGACGACTGCCTGATCCAAGCGGACAGCAAACAAATACTACTGAAACATCTGGCATATGTGACACGGTTACTGCTTTCTCTGGGATACACCATCAACAAGGAGAAATCAAGGCTAACACCATCTCAGAAAATAACCTTCCTGGGTGCCAGCTTGGACACGAACACCCAGATGGCATACCTTACGTCAGAAAAACAAGGGCAATTATCTCAGTACTTCAAAACACTAGCAAAAAGTACCAGGCTTACTGCAAGGAAAATCCTGCAGGCTCTGGGATTCATGGCATCTTGCATTCTTCTAATCCCATGTGCAAAGCTGCATATGAGGAAACTTCAATGGTACCTAAAAAACTATGGTCTCAACACAGTCACAGCTTGGAAGCAATTATACCAATAATTCCATGTCTGCAAAAGGAATTTCTATGGTGGGCCCAAGCATGTCAAGTAAACACAGGCCTTCCATTCTGCAAGCCTCAAGCAAAACAAGTCATAACCACAGACGCCTCAGATTACGCCTGGGGCGCACATTAAGGACAGGTGCATTCAGGGCAGACGGTCCCAAAAGGAAAAGCACCTTCACATCAATCACAAAGAAATGCTAGCAGTAATAAATGCAATTACAGCTTTCAAGGACTTCCTGCATCCAGGACAATTACTGATAAGAACAGACAACACCACAGTAATGTGGTACATAAACAAACAAGGAGGAACACACTCATACCCCTTGTGCAGACTAGCCATGACTCTTTGGAACTTGGCTCTGGAAAGACAAATCGAACTTCAAGCACAGTACTTGCCAGGACTGGAAAACACACTGGCAGACACTCTGAGCAGGAATATGACAGATCCACACGAATGGAAGCTGCATCCACAGGTGTTTACGGAGATAATCCAAGCGTGGGGGAGGCCAGGCATAGATCTTTTTGCCTCCCACAGGAACCATCAATTGAGAAAGTTTTGTTCAAGGACCTTCCATCCAAAGGCCTGGAAAGTGGATGCCCTTTCATTCAGTTGGGCAACATGGACAGTATGCATTCCCACCTCTGCCTCTTCTGCCCAAGGTGCTTTTGAAAGCAAGAACAGACAAACCGAGGATGATACTGATTGCTCCAGACTGGCCAAGGCAACACTGGTATCCACTCCTGAGGAGCCTAACACATACTCCTCCCTGGTCCCTGCCTCTAATACCTCTTCTGCTGACGCAGAACAGCTACAAAACCCTTCACAGTCAGCTGAAAACACTCAACCTCGCTATGGAAAATTCCTTAACACCACATCAGACTCTACTCTCCAAGGAGGTGCAGGATGTCATTTTGGAGGCCAGAAGACCATCTACAAGAAAAGCTTACTCCGCAAAATGGAAGCGGTTTTGCTGCTGGAATGATGAAAGAAGACAGGACCCTAGAAAATTGAACTTGCCTCAGGTTTTACAGTACCTAGCTGAACTGCTGAACAGTGGGCTTTCATTTTCTTCCATTAAAATACACGCCTCAGCCATTTCTGCAGAATTCAACACGGATCCTCCTTTATTCTCTCACCCTCTCTTACGGCAGTTCCTCAGAGGGGCTAAGAATATAAGACCTCCAAGGAAGCAACCAATACCAGCCTGGGACCTTAATTGCATACTAGAAAAATTAACATTGCCTCCCTTTGAACCTGCTGCCTCAACAGATCTGCAATATTTGTCCTGGAAAACAGCTTTCCTTCTGGCCATCACTTCAGCTCGTAGGGTTTCTGAACTACAGGCCCTCATGGCGGTGCAGCCCTTCCTCATCTTCCATCAGGATAGGGTTTCCCTTCGTACTAATCCATCTTTTATGCCAAAAGTGGTATCCAGGGTAGCCTTAAACCAATCCAAAAATTCAGACCATTCCTCAAAGAAGGCCATTTGATGATAAGGACAGACAACACCACAGTCATGTGGTACATCAACAAACAGGGAGGCACTCATTCATACCCCCTATGCAGAATGACTTTGGACCTTTGGAACCTGGCACTCAGCTACAACATCCAGTTACAGGCAATGTTTGTACCGGGAAAGGAGAACACTCTAGCAGACATGTTAAGCAGAACCACCTCGGATGCTCACGAATGGATGCTACACCCGGACATCTTCAAGACCATCGCAAAGAAATGGGGAATGCCACAGATAGATCTATTCGCTTCCCTCTCAACCACCAGCTCAAAAGTTCTGCACAAGGACATTCCATCCACTTGCATCGAAAGTGGATTCGCTCTCCTTCAGCTGGAAAGGCCTGACAGCATATGCATTCCCACCTCTTCCCTTGATACACAAGGTATTACTAAAAATCAAGGAGGAACGCCCAAGGATAATCCTGATAGCTCCAAACTGGCCAAGACAACACTGGTACCCATTGCTGAGGAGCATGTCTCGACAAAATGTGGTCAATACCCTGATGCCTTTGATGTTAACTCAGAACAACTACAGCATCATGCATCCAAACCTAAAAACGTTGCAGCTGACTGCATGGCACATCACATAGCAGCAACTATTCCAGATCTCTCCCAAAGGGTTAAAGACATTATCCTTGAAGCCCGCAGACCTTCAACAAGAAGGAACTATGCAGGGAAATGGAAAAGGTTTGTCATTTGGAGTGCTGAAAGAGGGAAGGATGTGTCGAACATAGATATGGCTAACATTCTGGAGTACTTGGCAGAGCTTCTACATACAGGCCTGTCCTATTCCTCCATCAAGATACATGCATCAGCTTTTCAGCAGAATACAGCTTTGATCCACCTGTCTTCTCACATCCTCTACTCAGGCAGTTCCTCAGAGGGATCAAGAATGTAAAACCTCCTAGGAAACCACCACTGCCAGCTTGGGATTTGAACTTTGTGCTAGAAAAGTTGACACTCACACCTTTTGAACCAGCAGCAACAGCAGACCTACAGCATCTTTCATGGAAAACTGCTTTCCTACTGGCAATAACCTCAGCAAGGAGGGTTTCTGAACTTCAGGCCCTAATGGCAGTACAACCCTTCCTAATCTTCCACCAAGACAGAGTGTCCATGAGGACTAATCCTACATTTATGCCTAAGGTGGTATCCAGAGTGTCCCTAAACCAGGCAATCCACCTACCTACCTTCTTCTCCAACCCACAAAACAGAGGGGAAAGAATGCTGCATACCTTGGATGTACACAGACAGCTACGCTACTACCTGGACAGAACAAAAAGTAGCAGAAAAACTGACCAGCTTTTTGTAGCCTATGCAACAGGAAGGGAAGGAAAAGCAATTTCCAAACAGACAATCTCCAAATGGATAGGAAATTGCATACGATTCTGTTACTCCTTCCATGGAAAACCAATTCCACAGAACATACGACCTCATTCTACAAGAGCAACAGCCACTACCACAGCCTTCTTACGAGGAGTGGCAACCAAGGACATTATTGAGGCGGCTACTTGGACCTCCGTGCATACATTTGCCAAGCATTATAATTTACCTCTGTATTCCAGATCCCGAGCAGGGTTTGCCACTGCTGTACTGCTAGGGATCCTAACCACACCATAATCTATTCTTCCTCCTCCCCTAGTTGGCTATGGTATTCTACCCAGTTGTTATGACTGCAGATGCATCCATGAAGGACATAGTACAGTTTTGTACCTACCATAAATGTAGATGTCCGAACTGGATAGCATCTGCAGTCAGGATTACCCTCCTCCTTCCCTCTGTGGTACTCCTAGGGTATTTACCCTCCTAATAGCTAGCTGGTGGGGGGGAGTCTCTTATGGTGTATTTGTTTGTATATATGTACATACATGCTTATTTTTTGTGTTTGCCTTCTATCCTTTGGGAAACATTGGCATTTTTACCCAAAATTTAGCCTTCCAAGAGGGCAACTGGCATCTGGGGCAAGAAACACTGAAGAAAATGGCGTCGGCTGGTGCCTTTATACCGAAGACCAGCAGAAATGACGGGTGAAGTGCGACATCAGCCGAAGCCGGACCCGGACTTTGGAATCCGGCCGACCGAAGGGCTGCCTGACGACAGGACAACCCAGTTGTTATGACTGCAGATGCTATCCAGTTCGGACATCTACATTTATGGTAGATACAAAACTGTACTTTACTTTGGATCTCAAGGAGGCATACCTGCATGTCCCAATCAGACAATTGTGCAGAAGATACCTCAGATTTATAGCAGGCTCAATGCATTGCCAATTCTCTGCACTGCCCTTTGGCTTATCTACTGCGCCCAGGGTCTTCACAAAATGCCTGGCACCAGTAATTGCATTTTGCAGACAAAAAGGAATTCAAATATATCCCTACTCGGACGACTGCCTTATTCAAGCAGAGAGCAATGGCATTCTTCTAACGCACCTGGCGTTTGTAAAAAGATTGCTAATTTGCCTAGGGTACACAGTAAACGAAAAGAAATCAAAACTAGTGCCCTGTCAAGAGATAATATTCCTGGGTGCAAGCTTAAATACAACTGCCCAGATGGCTTATCTCACGCCAGACAAAGGCAACTGACTCATTACTTTCAAATGATGGCAACAGAGACCCAGCTCCCTGCAAGAAAAATTCTGCAGGCCCTGGGTTTCATGGCTTCCTGCATTATACTAATTCCATATGCAAAACTGCATATGAGGAAACTACAATGATATCTAAAAAGTGTTTGGACTCAGCATTGTCACAGCCTAGAGACGGTCAAAACCTTGATTCCTTGCCTACAGCAGGAGTTTCGATGGTGGTCCCAGGCCTGTCACCACAACAAGGGACAGCCTTTCACCTTGCCTACAACCAGGCAGACAATAACAACGGATGCATCGGATTATGCCTGGGGAGCACATATGGCAGGAAAATGTATTCGGGGCACGTGGCCCAAGGAACAAATACATCTTCACATCAATCAAAAAGAGATGCTAGCTGTACAGAATGCCCTGACAGCCTTCAAGGACCTAATGCATCCAGGACAACTATTAATAAAGACGGACAATACCACAGTTATGTGGTACATAAACAAGCAAGGGGGCACACATTCCTACCCCCTATGCAGACAAGCCATGACTTTGTGGAACACAGCACTGACCTACCAGGTACATCTGCAAGCACAATTCCTGCCAGGAGCAAAAAATACACTGGCAGGCAAACTAAGCAGAAATCTCCTGGATCCTCACGAATGGAAGCTAAATCCACAAGTGTTCAACATGATAAGGAAATGGGGACGTCCAGACATAGATCTTTTTGCCTACTGTCACAATTACCAAATACAGGACTTATCACTCTCAAGCATGGAATGTGGATGCTCTATCATTCAGCTTGAAAGGCCTGACAGTCTACGCCTTCCCTCCAATGCCTCTTCTCACCAAGGTGCTTCTAAAAGTCAGACAAGAAAGGCCAAAAATGATCCTGATTGCACCAGACTGGCCACGCCAGCACCTAAATCCTAAAGAGTTTGTCCCAAGGCCCAGCTTGGCCTCTTCCTCAAATCCCTCATCTTCTGACACAACAAAACAATCAGATTCTGCACAGTCAACTCAGAACCTTAAACCTGGCAGCATGGCAGATAATGTAGCCACTCAGACTGCACCTCTCTCTAACGCTGTTATGGATGTTATTTTGGAAGCCAGGAGGCCCAGCACTAGGAAATCCTATGCAGAAAAATGGAAGAGATTCTGTGCTTGGAACCAGGCACAAGGGCTCGAACCTCTTGTCCCTAATATACCTCAGATTTTGCAATACCTAACTGAGATGTTGGACAAAGGCCTATCTTTTTCATCCATTAAAATCCATGCCTCTGCCATTTCAGCTCATTACAACACGGATCCTCCTATTTTTTCACATCCACTACTATGACAGTACCTCAGAGGGGCAAAAAATATAAGACCCCTTTAGGGGGGCACCAGTACCTACTTGGGACCTCAATTTTGTTTTAGAAAAACTAACACTGCCTCCATTTGAACCAGCCAGCACAGCTGATCTAAAATTCTTGTCATGGAAAACTGCTCTGCTCCTAGCAATAACTTCAGCAAGAAAAGTCTCAGCGTTGCAGGCATTGATGGCTGTGGAACCTTTCCTCATTTTTCATCAGGACAGGGTTTTTCTTAGGACAAACCCAACATTCATGCCAAAAGTGGTCTCCATTGTGGCCTTAAACCAAACCATTCATTTACCTACTTTCTACCCAAATCCCCAGAACAAAGGGGGAAGACTTCTGCATGCTTTGGATATACACAGGCAGCTACGATTCTACTTGGACAAAACAAAAGCTTTCAGAAAAACTGAGCAACTTTTTGTAGCATATGCTGCAGGATCACAAGGAAAGCCTATTACAAAGCAGACAATCTCCAAATGGATAGGACACTGCATCCACTTCTGTTATGCACAACATGGTAAATCTGTGCCTAAGGGCATTAGGCTTCATTCTACCAGAGCAGCAGCCACTTCAGCAGCTTTCCTCAGAGGAGTACCAACCAAAGACATATTAGAAGCTGCAACCTGGAGCTCAGTGCACACTTTCACCAAGCACTACCACTTACCTCTCTAATCCAAATCCAGAGCAGGCTTTGCCACTGCCGTTCTGCAGGGCTTGTTAGCCTCGCCAAATCCAATTTAGACCCAGCCACCCAACCTCAGCTTTGGGATTCTACCCAAGTGTAGTGACTGCAATAGTGAAACACGATGAGCATAGTACAGTTGTGTACCTACCATAAATGTAGATGTTAGTGTATTCACTGTTGCAGTCCAGGTTACCCACCCACCATCCCCTTTTTCTTTGCTGGGACTTTTCTGTACTTCTCAACTCTATACAACCTATGTGGTGTATTTGCTTGTAGATGAAGGAAATGTTCATAGTAATATATGTATGTATGTTTTTTTGGCATATTTTTATCTTTTCAGTCTTCCTGTCTGGGGGCATCTGACATCTGGGGCAAGAAAAACTGAAGAAAATGGTGTCAGTTGCAACTTTTATACCCCTGGCGCACTGACGTCAGGGAAGAGGTGACAGCAACCGACGCCGGACCAAGACTTTGGAACTCGGGCCGACTGCGGGTCGCCTGCCAGCAGGATAACCCAGGTGTAATGACTGCAACAGTGAATACACTCGAACATCTACATTTATGGTAGGTACACAACTGTACTGCTTCAGTCCCAGGGTACTCACAGGCCTAAGCAGTGGGGGGCTCCCACTTTCAAAGCAGGGAGTAGTAAGACTCCCCCCTGTGGTAAACTGTTTCAATGACTTAACTTTAAACCTTCCAAGCCCTGCACAACTGACTGTTCCTTTAGGGAGAAAGATTGCCCTGCACACAGAAAATTGGGAACTCATTACCCAGGACAAATGGGTTTTAAATATAATTTCCCAAGGATACAGATGCCACTTCCACTCCTTACCAACCCCGAGCGGCTGGCCAGACCTACCCCCAAATCAGTGGGCAGAGGCTCAAAAGCAAGTTCTCTTTCTTTTAAGCATCAGGGCTATTCAGCCTGTTCTAGGAGAAGAATGGGGGCAAGGTTTCTACTTAAGACGTTTCCTGGTACCCAGAAAAGACAATTCCTGGCGTCCTATCCTGGACCTGTCTATCCTAAACACATTTTTGGTAATTCCAAAATTCAAGATGCTAACTCATCAGCTGCTTCCCAAGCTAGGCCTGGTTGGCAACACTGGATTTAAAGGAAGCCTACTTGCACATCCCAATAAGGGAATCTTGCAGAAGATACCTATGCTTCAGAGCAGACTACATGCACTGTCAGTTCTCTGCACTGCCCTTTGGCTTATCTACTGCACCCAGGCTATTCACAAAGTGCCTAGCTCCAGTCATTGCATTTTGCAGGCAAAGAAATATTCAAATATACCTATACCTGGACGATTGTCTAATTCGGGCAGAAAGCCAGGACATACTGTTAAATCATCTGCCATTTGTAAAGAAATTGCTAACTTCTGTGGGGTGCACCATAAACAAAAAGAAATCACATCTTGTACCCTGCCAACAAATTGTATTCCTGGGAGCAAGCTTGAATGCAACTTCCCAGATGGCCGACCTCATGCCAAAGAAAAAAGTTCATTTGACAGCCTTCTTCAAACTACTGGCCCCAAAGACCCAGCTATCTGCAAGGAAATACTGCAAACCCTGGGGTTCATGGCCTCCTGCATTCTACTGATTTCATGTGCAAGACTACATATGAGGAAACTACAGTGGTATCTAAAAAGCCTATGGTGTCAACATCAATGATTCCTATCATACCTTGTCTGCAGATAGTTCCTTTGGTGGGCAGAGGACTGCCACCAAAACAAGGTACTGCCATTCACTCTACCCCCTGCCGCCCAACCCTAACAGACGCATCAGACTATGCATGGGAGGCTCACTTGGCAGGGCAGTGCATTCAGGGCAAATGGAACCCAAGTCGAATGCACTTGCATATCGATCAAAAAGAAATGTTAGCTGTATAGAATGCACTGACAGCCTTCAAGGACCACATTCTTCCAGGACAATTATTGGTTAAGACGGACAACACCACTGTTATGTGGTACATAAACAAGCAGGGGGGGAACCCTCTTATACCCTCTGCAGACTAGCCATGGCTCTGTGGAACACAGCCTTGAGCTACCAAGTGCACCTACAGGCTCAGTTCCTGCCAGGAAAGCTAAATCCACTGGCAGACCTAAGCAGAAATCTACACGAGTGGAAACTGGAAACAAAGATATTCAACATGTTGAGAAACCAGTGGGGGATCCCAGAGATGGACCTGTTTGCCTCCCCCCAGAACTACTAATTGGACAAATTCTGCTCAAGGACTCCTCACAAATAAGCTTGGAAAGTGGATGCCCTGTCCTTCACCTGGAAAAAACGATCAGTTTGTATTTCCTCCTCTGCTTCTCCTCTTCAAGGTACTACTAAAGATCAAACCGGACAAACCAAGGACAGTACTGATTACATCAGACTGGCCACGCCAACACTGGTACCCCCTCTGGCGCAGTATGTCTCTACTGGCACTATGGTACCTGCCTCAGACCCCCTTCTCTGCTGTCTCAGCAGGTGGGCCAGATTCTGCACCCACAGCTTCAAACCCGAACCTGGCAGCCTGGCTTATTTACCTGATCTCTCCGTTACCATCCCTCAGTAAGCAAGTGATGGATGTCATTCTGGAGGCAAGGTCGTCTAGTACTAGAAAATTCTATGCTGAAAAATGGAAAAGATTCTGTTCCTGGAGCCAAACTCAGGGGATGGGTACAGCAGCGCCCAATTTACCTCATGTTCTACAATACTTAACTGAGATGCTTCACAAGGGCCTTTCCTTTTCCACCATCAAAATTCATGCCTCAATTATTTCAGCTCATTACAATAAAGAACCACCCCTCTTCTCTCATCCACTGCTGAAGCAATTCCTCAGAGGAGGCAAAAACTTAAGACCACCCAGGAGAGCCCTTACTCCAGCCTGGGATCTTAACTTTGTATTGGAAAAGCTCAGTCTACTTCCCTTCAGGTCAGCTGCAAATGCAGAGTTGAAATTCCTTTCCTGGAAACCAGCCTTCCTTCTAGCCATCACTTCTGCAAGAAGGGTGTCTGAATTACAGGCCCTCATGGTTGTGGAGCCTTTCATCATCTTTCATGCGGACAGTGTGTTCCTCAGGACCAATCCCTCCTTCGTGCCCAAGGTGGTATCCAGTGTGGCCCTTAATCAGTCCATTCATTTGACAACCTTATTTTCTAATCCACAGAACAAAGGGGAACAAATACTGAAATCCTTGGACGTGCACAGACAACTTGGATTTTACTTGGACTGGACTAAACCTCTCGGGAAATCTGAACAGCTGCTGGTTGCGTTTGCTGCAGGGGCAGAGGGTAAGGCCATTTCAAAGCAAACCCATTTCTAAGTGGATAAGCCATTGCATTCATTTCTGCTATAAGCACCATAGAAAACCTACCCCAAAGGGGATAACACCACATTCAACCAGGGCTGCATCTACCTCTACAGCCTTTCTCAGAGGTGTCCCTTCCAGGGACATCCTAGAAGCTGCTACCTGGTGTTCTGTACATACCTTCACCAAGCACTACCACTTGCCAATTTTTTCTAAATCCAGAGCTGGCTTTACCACTGCTGTCTTGCAGGGCCTTATAGCTGGTCCTAATGCTATCTAAATACCTCCTCCCATCCTTAGCTTTGGGAATCTACCCAAATGTGATGACTTCAACAGTGAAACACTAAGAAAATAGTACAGTTGTGTACACTTAACTTAAATGTAGATGTTAGAGTGTATTCACTGTTGCAGTCCTGGTTACCCTCCCTCCAGCCCCCTGACTTCTATTGACTATATCCCTATTCTTGTTTATTATGCTTAAAGCTTTTTGGTGTATTTACTTTTTTGTTGGAGGTGTAACCTTGTATATAATTGCTTCCCGTTATGGGGGCACCTGACATCTGGGGCAAGAAAAACTGATGTAATGGCGTCGGCTGCAAGCTTTATACCATTGACTACCTGACGTCATGGAAGATGAGACCGCAACTGACGCAGGACCCAAGACTTTGATAATCAGGCTGTCTGAGGGCTACTGCAAGCAGATAACCCAAATGTGATGACTGCAACAGTGAGTACACTCGAACATCTACATTTGTGGTAAGTGTACCCAACTGTACTTTTTCTACCCTCATCCACAAAACGCTTCAGAAAGGACCCTACATTCCTTGGATGTACACACACAACATTGGATATTACTTGGACAAAACAAAGTCTGTTAGGAAATCTGACCAATTATTAATTTCCTTCCATCCCAGAGCCCTAGGGGAGGCTGTCTCAAAACAGACCATTTCTTTTTGGATCTCCAAATCCATTTCCTTTTGCTACTCCCATCATGGGAAATCCTTGCAAGGTCATGCTAAGCCTCACTCTACCAGGGCAGCTTCCTCCTCTACTGCCTTTTTCAAAGGCATGGACTCCACCTCCATTCTAGAAGCAGCCACTTGGACCTTGGTACACACCTTCACCAAGCACTACAAACTGGACACTCGAGCAAGAGCAGGCTTTTCCGGGACAGTCCTCCAGGTCTTAGTTGACCACGGAAACCTTTCCTCCACCCAGGTTCATACTTAATTACTCTTCCCTACTGTTATGAATACTGCAACATGATAATAGGATGACATAGAATAGTTGTGTAAGAACTTACCATAACCTTAGATGACCTTCTCTTCCTTGTTGAAGTATTCAGTCCCACCCACCTACCCCCGTTTCTTACGGACCTCAACTCCATGAACTAACTGTGGCCACATAGTCCTCATCTTCCCCAATCTACTCCCTGGGCCTGGCCTACATGTAAGTCTTAAAGGTCTCCTACTAGGACCCTCCTTGATAATCCACAGAGCACTACCGTATGCGGCAAAACAGTTCTGATGAGGGTACATGCGGATGTTACTTTTATACCCAGCATCGGTTTATGGCCCTGGTAGGGGACGTCACACGTACCCTCCTGCTACAAAGACTTTGGTATACTTGCAGGACGGTGGCGCTGCAGGCAGCAACTCTCTACTTTTATGAATACTGAAACATAGAAGAGAAGGACATCTAAGGTTATGGTAAGATGTTCTCCGTGTTTCACTGTTGCAGTCATTACATTTGGGTAATCTTCTGGCAGGTTGCCCTCAGTCGGCCTGATTAACAAAGTTCAGAAAGTAAACAAAAGCTGTGTCAGTATGAAGAAATTTATTATAATCCAAGCCAATAGTAAGCACTTTAGTCTCTTATGCAAGAGACTTCTTCAGACTATGGCTTTACCATAAAAAACATATGCTTTAAATACTACATTAATTAACATTTTAAAACACCATTTAACATTTAAAAGCACAGTGACATAAAAATGCACAGTAACCATGCATACATTAATGCTTCAACCCCTTTCTTTTTAAATACATTACAAACTCTTCCCTGTTTAAACCTGGAGGGAAACCAGCATTTAGTTTAACTTGCCAACAATATTCTAGCCAACTTTACTGACTTAATATTTTGATGCACAGTGTCCAAAACTATACATTTAAAATTAATTTTACATTTCTTATCAACAATGTTTGCTCATAGCATTTTTTGTATCTCCATAAGTAATGGAAAACAGTAGTCCAAGTCCCAGGGAGGTTTACTTGTAAATCAAAAAATGTTATTTATTTATTGATGTGTTCAGAATGTAGATCATTTTATGTGGGAAGAACAGAGAGAGAACTATACAAAAGAACTTATGAACATAATTATGCTATTAGTAATGGAGATACAAAAAATGCTATGAGCAAACTGTCGGTTTTGTGTTAAATTTAATCAGTGCACAATTAAACGTTGGTATATTTTTGCTTCTAAATATTTTGGCTCAAGATTTAACTGTCCAGAAATGTCGTCGGTTAGCAATCCGACTACCAGTATACGTAAAAAATGCAAAGAAAAAGACAGACCATCGAGGTCCAAAACCGATGACGAGGCTTCTCCTAAGCCAGTCGCTGGTTCGACGGTACTCAGTGAGGTGCTTTTGCATCCCCTGATACCCTCTACTTTTGATTCGCAGGCCTGTACTGAGACCCTTTCAGAGTCCGGTATGCCACAAGATACTTTAAGTACTGAACCCGCGGATGTCTCTACCTTAGATGGGTCTGGAGCCGCTGAGCAGGCACCGGCTTCTGACGGTGTTTTCAGGCCTAAAGATTTGTATATTAAACCGACAACATCTACAAAATAAGGCCAAAAACAACTACTATGTCTAAAAAAAAAAACAACGCTTGGGCCACGTGTACAGGCCCCAATGCCTAATGATCAAAATGGCTGAAGATTTAATTACCTTGATCAGAGGTACCCATCCCCCTTCTGCTAAGAGACCTAGGCAAGGCACTGACTATGAATTTGCAAATCAGGATTCTATTTCTTCCGATTCCTCTTCTGATCAGGAATTATCTGTACCCACTTATGAGAACTCTGATGCGGAAGACTCCATCCCTTCTGCTTCTCCCCCTGAGGATTTCTCTTTTGGAGAAACTTTGTATACCTTAAGGGAACACTTTCACTGGGAGAGTCAGGATTTCTCTGAATCTAAAGAGAGACGTAGGGATTTTCTTCTTCTTCCTCAGCATAGGCCTTTGGCTATACCTCCTGTTCTAGACATTGTTGATGATGTTTTCTCAGAATCCAGTATGACTCCTGATTCCCTGCCTCTGGCTCCTAGTAAGCCAGACCGATACTACAGGGTTCCTGACTCCCACAAATTCCTTTTCAAAAACCCTACTGCTGACCCTGAAACCATTTCTCAGGGTCCCAAGGGCGTTAAGGCCTCTACTGCTAAAAATCCTACCACTTCTGATAGAGATTCCAGGGCGCTGGATAGATGGGGTAAGAAGGTTTACACGTCTGCAACCTCGGCAATCAGGGCTTTAAACTGTCAATTTCATATGCTTAAATATCATCAGCATGTTATGGGTTTACTTGAACAGAAAATGATGTTGATTTCTGACTGTGTGTGAAAATAGAGTTGCAGGATTTATTACTTTCAGCTGAACAAGTTGGAAAACATACTTTGCAATGTGGTTTTGATTCCTTGGAGGCCTCTTGCAGGGCTGCTGTAACTGGATCTGTGATAAGAAGGCATGCTTGGCAAAAGAACCAAAGTCTGCCTGACCATGTTAAAGCAAAATTGTTGGATGCTCCTTTACAACAGGACAGTCTATTTGGTAATAAGGCTGAAGAAGTTTTGAAAAAAGATGGAAGATAAATAAATCTATGCAAACTGTGAAAGATTTCTTACAAGTGCAGCCACCTAGGTTTAGTAGGCACTGGCCTACTAAGAACTGGTCCTTTCCAGTACCCACTATAGCCGCTCAGGTCAAACCCAGACATTCCAAAGGCTCCAGGTTTCAGTCGCAAGGAACTTTTAAAACAAAGCAATGGGGTGCCTCCACCTCCAAATCTGGAAGCAACAAGGCACCTGTCTATGGTAAACAGTCTCAATGACTTTCCACTGCAATCACCAAGCATTTATCTTTTGGCCACCTCTTTGGGGGGAAAACTGGCACTTCATGCACGAAACTTCAACTGATTACCCAGGACAAATGGGTTTTAAATATAGTATCCCAGGGATACAGATTTCATGTCTACACGTTGCCAATCCCAAACGGATGGCCATATCTGCCCCCAAATCATTGGGTAGAGGCCCAGAAACAAGTTATGCCCCTCATGAATATGGGGGCTATTCAACCAGTACCAGAAAAGGAAAAGGGACAAGGTTTTTATTCAAGACTTTTCCTGGTACCCAGAAAAGACAAATCATGGCGTCCAATTCTGGACTTATCCATTCTAAATACATTTCTGGACATTCCAAAATTCAAGATGCTGACTCTTCAACAGTTACTACCTATGCTAGGCAAGGATGCCTGGTTGGTAACTCTAGACTTAAAAGAGGCTTACCTGCATATCCCAATCAGGGAATCTTGCAGAAGATACCTCCGCTTCAAAGCAGGCTACTTGCATTACCAGTTCTCTGCACTGCCCTTTGGCTTATCTACTGCGCCCAGGGTCTTCACAAAGTACCTGGCACCAGTAATGATGCAGGCAAAGAAATATTCAAATTTATCCATACCTGGACGATTGTCTAATTCAGACAGAAAACAAGGACACTCTTCTAAAACATCTGGCGTTTGTAAAAAGAGTTCTAACTTGTCTAGGGTACACCATAAATGAAAAGAAATTACAACTGGTACCCTCTCAAAAATTACATTCCTGGGTACAAGCTTTAATACAACTGCACAAATGACTTTCCTTACGCCAGCAAACAAATTCATTTGATGACTTACTTCAAACAGGTGGCCACAAAAACCCAGCTATCTGCAAGACAAATTCTGCAGGCCACCCAAGGCCTCCTGCATTCTTCTAATTCCACATACAAAACTGCATATGAGGAAACTTCAGTGGTACCTAAAAAGCTTATGGCGTCAACATTGTCACAGCCTGGAAACAATGATTCCTATCATTCCTTGCCTGCAACTAGAGTTCCTATGGTGGGCAGAGGCCTGCCACCAAAACAAGGGACTGTCATTCATTCCACCCCCTGCCACCCAAACCCTGACTTCAGACGCATCAGATTATGCTTGGGGGCGCGTCTGGCAGGGAGTTGTATCAGGGCAAATGGAGCCCAAATCAAATGCACCTACATATCAATCAGAAAGAGATGCCAGCTGTACAGAATGCTCTGACAGCTTTCAAGGACTACCTTCATCCAGGACAGCTACTGATAAAGACAGACATCACAGTCATGTGGTACATAAACAAGCAGGGGGTACACATTCCTACTCCTTTTGCAGACTAGCCATGGCATTGTCGAACATGGCCTTGACTTATCAAGTACATCTTCAAGCTCAATTCCTGCCAGGAAAGCAAAATACTCTGGCAGACTAAGCAGAAATCTTATGGACCCACATGAATGGAAACTGGAACCACAAATTTTTAACATGTTGACACGCAAATGGGGTAGCCCAGACTTAGTTTTGGGGTGAGGCAAAAAGATCTATCAGTTGGACAAATTCTGCACAAGAATTCATCACCAAAAAGCTTGGAAAGTGGATGCTCTATCCTTCAGCTGGAAAAACCCATCAGTCTCTGCCTTTCCCCCTCTGCCTCTGCTCTCCAAAGTCTTACTAAAAGGCAAACAGGACAAACCAAAAATTATTCTGATTGCTCCAGACTGGCCTCACCAACACTGGTACCCACTCCTGCGCAATGTCGCACCTTTCTCCATGGTACCTGCTTCAGATACCTTACCTACTGTCTCAGCAGAACTATCAAGTTCTGCACACTCCGCTCCAAAATTTAAATCTTGCAGCGTGGCTAATCAACTAATTTCACCCGTTACATCTCTCAGCAAACCTGTGATGGATGTCATTTGGGAGGCTAGAAGGCATAGTACTAGAAAATCTTATGATGACAAATGGAAAAGATTCTGTGCTTGGAACCAAGCACAAGGAATAAGCACAGCAATGCCCAATATTCCTCAGATTCTGCAATACTTAAAACAGAGATGTTTCACAAGGGCCTATCTTTTTCTTCCGTAAAAATCCATGCCTCTGCCATTTCAGCTCATTACAACACAGAGCCTCCCCTCTTTTCTCATCCTCTGCTAAAGCAGTATCTCAGAAGGGCCAAAAATTTAAGACCTCCCAGTAGAGCACCAACTCCTGCATGGGACCTCAATTTTGTTTTGGAAAAACTCACTCTACCTCCTTTTGAGCCAGCTGCTTCTGCGGACCTAAATTTTCTCTCTCGGAAAACAGCTTTTCTTTTAGCAGTCACTTCATCTAGAACGATTTCAGAACTACAGGCTCTTATGGCAGTGGAGCCTTTCATTATTTTTTACCCGGACAGGGTGGCTCTCAGGACCAATCCATCCTTTATGCCTAAGGTGATATCTAGTGTGGCCCTTAATCAGACCATTCATCTGCCAACTTTCTTCCCAAATCCACAGAACAAGGGTGAGCTGATTCTGCTTTCATTGGATGTACACAGACAACTAAGATTGTACTTAAACAGGACAAAATCTCTAAGAAAATCTGAACAACTATTGGTGGCATTTGCTGCAGGGGCGGAGGGAAAGGCTATTTCAAAGCATCCTATTTCCAAATGGATAAGCCATTCTATTTGTTTCTGGTATATGCACCATGGTAAACCTGTCCCCAAGGGGATCAGATCTCATTCCACCAGGGCTGCATCTACTTCTTCAGCCTTTCTCAGAGGGGTTCCTACCAGAGACATTCTAGAAGCTGCTACCTGGAGCTCAGTTCATATGTTCACCAAGCGTTACCATTTACCTCTCTTCTCTAAATCCAGTGCCGGCTTTGCCACTGCTGTCCTGCAGGGCCTTATAGCTTCTCCTAGTGCTGTATAATTCCATCCTCCCAACCATAGCTTTGGGATTCTACCCAAATGTAATGACTGCAACAGTGAAACACGAAGAACATAGTACAGTTGTGTACACTTACCATAAATGTAGATGTTAGTGTATTCACTGTTGCAGTCCTGGTTACCGTCCCTCCAGCCCCCTGTTATTCTCTAACTATACCTCTCATTTCTGTTGCTATCTTTCAAAGCCTTTTTGGTGTATTTGCTTTTGTTTGGAGGTATAGGTTTTGTGTTTTTATATTGTGTATATATATATATATATATATATATATATATATATATATATATATATATATATATATATATATATATATATATATATATATATATATATATATATATATAGATCACCCCCAAACTGTACACCTCTGGTACCCTCCTTAATGGCCTAAGCTATCACCTTCTCACATATGTAATTAAGCACAAAACCATTAATTCCCAACAACCCTTACTCAGAAAGGTTAGAAACAATAAAAACTTTGACCCTGCCAAATTCCAACAAGAACTAAACTCATGTAATTGGTCTATTCCAGAACACCTCCCCTTAGAGGAAGCAGTAGCATATTTTAACAACAAATTCCTTGAGATCCTTGATTTGCATGCACCTGTTCGTTCAAAGAGAACCAAGGCAAAACTGCACCATGGCTTTCTATAGAGTCTAAACTCAAAATTACCCTTAGAATCAAAGCATGGGCTTTATGGCGTTCTTCTAAAGACCCTCAAGATCACATTAAATACAGGCAATCCAGGAACGAAACCAAAAAATCAATTTTACAAGACAAAAAACAATACTACTGTAATTTACAGACAGTAAATCAAAATAACCCTCAGAAGTTTTGGGCAGGTTTAAATAATCTACTGCATCCTGGACAAACTTCAACCCCAATCCCTGTTGCTACTATTGATAAAACCCCTGAAGATGTTTCTGATAGTTTTAACCAATTCTTTACTGAGACAATTCAAGACCTAGCTAGCCAGCTACCTCCTAGCTCCCCTGGTCCTGAAAGTAGCACCCCTAGAAACCTACTCGCGTTCAGCTTCCAACCAGTCGCCACTTCACTTATCCATACCTTGATCAAAAAATTAAAACCCACTACACTTTCTGCTGATCAACTCCCTGCCGAGTACCTACAAAAATCAGCTGTTGCTATTGCTTACCCTGTCTCAATACTAATCAATCGAACCATAGTAGAAGCTAAAATTCCCACCATCTGGAAAATATCCTATGTAATTCCACTTCACAAAGGAGGCAGCTCTACTGAATTCTCTAATTATAGGCCAATAGCTTTACTCTCTCCACTTGCAAAGATTATGGAAAAATGTATTCTTAGCCAACTCATGCGCCACCTAATCCAAAATCGCCTTATGGCAGACAGCATGGCTTCCGTCCTCATCACAGCACTACTTCAGCCCTCCTAGCCTTTACTAACACCATAAACCATAATTGCAACAATAATTATATATCCTCAGCCCTCTTTTTGGATCTTTCCAAGGCATTCGATATGGTTGATCGCCAACTTTTAATCCACACCCTGCAAACATTCTGCCTAGATACTGGAGTCCTCCAATGGTTTCAATCCTACCTGAATGGTCGACAGCAGGCTGTCCTCTGGCAGAACAAACTCTCTAACCTTCTACCTAACACCCTTGGAGTACCACAAGACTCTATACTAGGGCCCTTGCTGTTCTCCATCTTCATTAACGACCTTTATACTGTCATCCCAAAAGTCAGCTGTATCCAATATGCTGATGACTCTACTCTGATTTGCTCAGCCACATCTCCAGTAGAGTTATGGTCAGCTACCCAGACCACCTTTAATACAATAGAAAACTGGCTTTCTGTACATCGTCTGATCCTAAATCCCAAAAAAAAACCTAAAATGCTGTTATTTTCGCCAACACGTAGGTCTACCGCTTTCACCTTTACCATAAAATCAAATGATGGCACAATAATCTCCCCTGACCCATCTACAAAACTATTAGGTGTCATCATAGACAATAATCTAAATTTTGACCTACTTGTTAACCAAACTATCAAAACCATCAATAAAAAACTAGGGTCACTTTACAGAATAAAAGCCTTCCTAACCCCTCCAGCTAAAATTGCCATAGCTCGCTCTCACCTTCTTTCAACCCTTCTGTATGCATCCCCTCTACTCTCGAATTTAAACAAGACTGTCCTTAAACTCTCAATTTGCTACAACCACATTGCCAGGTTTGCCACTGGGCTGCCTTTTAGGACACATCATTGCATCAATCTAAATCAGCTTGGGTGGCTTGAACTACCCAGCCTAATCCAGTATAACCAACTGATTATAGCCTATAACATCCTCTATAATCCGGACAATACTCCTGCACTTAAAAATATTATCACCCCCTATAACAATCCTAGACCGCTTCGATCCTCTAACAAACTACTAATTCAGACTAGCAAAATTAATAACACAGCCGGTGAGTCTCTCTTTGCAAACTCTAAGTAGATGCTGGAACTCTCTTCCAGTTGATATTACCTTACTTTCCCCCTTGGGTCAATTTAAAACTAGACTCAAACAACATTTGTCACTTAACTGGCTATGTCAATGTATCAAGCCTGGCTAACTCTCTCTAGAATGTGTAAAAAATCTGTTAACCAGTTTACTCTGTAATTTAATTTAATCCTGACTTGTGCTCAGGATTAACTGTAACCTGTGGAACTTGTTTAACTTGCTTACTTATGTAATCTTTGTAAATAGTCTGTTTGTCATATGTAATGCTGGTATTATGTAATGCTGTATCTGCTTACCCTTGGAGCTTTTCTCCCTGGGCCTCCGTTGAAAATGGACATGCATCCAGTCGGACTATCCCAGTCACTAAAATAAAATAAAAAAATATATATATATATATATATATATACATATATATATATATATATATATATATATATATATATATATATATATATATATTTTGCTCCCCATTTGGGGGGCACCTGACATCTGGGGCAAGAAAAACTGATGTAATGGTGTTGGCTGCATGTTTTATTCCCCTGACAACCCGACGTCATGGAAGAAGGGACAGCAACCGATGCAGGACCCAAGACTTTGTTAATCAGGCAGACTGAGGGAAACCTGCCAGCAGATTACTCAAATGTAATGTATGCAACAGTGAATACACTCGAACATCTACATTTATGGTAAGTGTACACAACTGTACTTTCTCACACAGCTATTCTGTATCATCAGCTTTCAGTTCAAACGCACAAAAGCCCATAACCACTAACGTTTTTTTCTTTCCCTGTAGACCTGTCGAAAGTTACAGTAAAACAAGTTAAAAACGCATCTAAGTAGCTTATGGCTAAGCAGATTCTCTTGCCCACATGGATAGACTGTACTGTACTGAACCTCTGCTATCTCCGTAAAAAACAAAAACAAAAAAAAAATCTTGCTTTTTTCCCACTTTTCTGAGAGTTAAAAAAGTTCAGTTACAGGCTTGCTGTTCCTGAACTGTTTGAAAGTTTCTGTGAGGCCATTTTTGCTTGGGCTGAGGGAGGGTCTCTGTGTTTATCAGTGGCAGTGACTAACATTGAGCAGCTTCCCTGCCCCCCGGAGAGGTGGTTACTGACTTGAAACTGTAGATCTGAAGTAGGATATTCATTTGTCTGCAACCTGTGGGTTATGGATCCGATATCGGATCCGAACCGGCATGGTTTTCCAGCTATGGATCCAAGCTCTCAGCTCCTCCCCTCACCCATAATGCCCTGCTCTACCCTCATGACCTCAGATCTCGTTTGCCGCGCTGGTGACTGGATTTGTATTCATAGCTCTCAGCTAAGTGGTTATTTCTTACCTTTTTTAAATCAGAAAATTTAAAGTTTTTTGTGTATTTCTGTGTGAAAGTTTAGGTTTCCCTCTTTGATAGTTTTATTTAGAGTTAATTTAAGTAATTTTTTTTCCCTCCCCTCGCTGTTGCGTAGAGTGTGTGTGTTGGGCCTGTGTGTCTGTATTTGTTTAAGTTACTTTTAGTAGCTTTATAGATTTGAATGGCTGATCAGCCCAAATCTATTTTTTCAAAATGCTCCGAGTGTGGCCATAAGCTCTCACCGGCTGATGGCCACACTCGGTGTGTTAAGTGTCTCGGGGTTGAACACCTCACATCTGGTTGCTCCATTTGTGCAGGGTTCAACCCCAGGGCACTGAGGAGCGGAGGTCCAAGCTTGTCTTGGCGGGTCTTTACCGCCAGACTCGGCTCCGCCTCCGCTCCTTCGGGAACAACTGTGGCTACGGTTGTTCCCCTGTGGCACCCCTCCTGCTCCTGGGACTCAACCTCCCGTTTCTGGAGAGGAGAGGGATGCTAGAAAAAGGACCGGAGGAGAAGCACCACAAGCGGCGGGCCGAGACCTCTGTTTCGCCCCGCCAGCCAAGCGGCTTCTCCCGGCTCGGTGTCGCCTCGGTCTCCTCCTTCTCGGCTCCGGTCCCCTGTGTGCTTTTCACCGGGTCCTGAGGAGGAGGAGACCCGATCTCCGTCGAGGCTATCGAGGAGGCACTCCAGGCCTACCTCGGTAGCCTCGTCGAGATCTACATATAGCCTTTCTGATGCTGATCTGGACCGGATGATGAGAAGGTTCATCCAGGCCCAGATGCAGATGGGAGTGCTCTTGCCTCCCCCCCCTCTGGGGAGCTCAACACCCTTTTTTAAGCCTATTGCTCCTTCTCCGACCCGCTATCCGGGTTCGGAGCAGCTGGAGCCGAGCAGCTAAGGAGCCGGGGGTGGGTCGGCGCCGATAGTACTTGGTACTTCGGATCCGACCCTGCCCTCGAGTGCGTCGGATCCGACCTCCCGGAGCCTGGATCCGAGCCTCGGATCCGGGGGGATCAGTGCTCCTTCGGCGCCGTCTGTGTCGGAGCGTACTGTCCCTTCGGATCCGGCGGCGCCGGCTCCGTCCACTCTTCGGATCCGAGGGGAGCCGATTGTCGGATCCTTTGGTCGAGGTCGGCTCCTTCGGCTTTTGATGTAGTGGAGAGGGCTCTGTTGAGGGTCTCCGGACCCCGCACTTGTTCCGCTCCGTCCCGCGCTCCCTCTGCACTGGGCCAGGCTTCCACCATCCGGCCCCTGGGACAGCCCGCTTCTGTGCCCCAAGTTGCTCCTATGGAGCAAATTGCTGCTTGCGAGGACTCCTCTGACAGCCCCCAGAGGATGTCCTCGCAGCACACGGCAAAGGAGGCACATTGACTCCCGAGTCTCTCACAGAAGACACGGACTTGGAGGAAGGGAAGGCTCCCCACGGTCACCCCGAGGATGTCTCATTTGGAGACATCATGGAAATGCTCCGTATAAGGGGGGGGTGGTCTGCCCCCAAGTCTTCCTCGGACGAGTCCGTGTTCTTGTAGGCATTTGAAGCGGGCCCGTCTACCTCTTGGGTGTCCCCTGCCGACCCCTGGTGGACCTTATTACCACCAGGGCGTGGAAGGAACCGGACACCGTGGAGCCAATTCCCAAGAGACCGGATAGGATCCTTAGTCCGCCATCCGACCGGGCCCATTGGAGTAAGGGGCCTCCGGTAGATGCCATGTTGACGGCGGCCACAAAGAGGGAACTGGCTCAGGAGAGTCCTCAGTCCACCCACCGGGCAAGGAGTCTCGATGATGGACCGCTTGGGGAAGCGGATGTTTAGTTCGCGACCTTCTCGGTAAGGGCACTGAACTATTTGGCACATGTCATTAGGATGCAGCGAGATCTTATTAAAGAATACGCTGCATCCCCCGAGTCCATTTCGGAGGAGGACAGAGTTCTGCACTCCACCCGTATGGCCACTCTTAGGTCAGTTACTAATACTTCTATGCGGCTACTCTCCCATGCAACGGAAGGCGCCGCTAGAGCTGCGGGGACAGGACTGGTCACTAGACGCCAGGCCTGGCTCCGTCACTGCATTTTTCTGAGCCCTTCAAAGCGTCTTGCGAACGCCCCTTTGATGGTTCTGCTCTGTTTGGCAAGACCGTTCGCGACGTTGACCCAGAGCGAAAAGGACGGAAGACGCTGTCTGCCGTCGGAATCCGCTTCTCTGCACCCCAGAGGCCCTATTCTAGGAACCAAAAGGGTCAGAAGAAGATGTGGTTCGAAGTCGCAGCAGTCCCAGCCTGCTCCGGACAACCAGTCCTTCCGTGGCAGAGGAGGACAGGGAGGACGCCGCCCTAGAGGCAGAGGGGCTCCCAGAAACTTCGGGTCCAGGGGACCTTTCTCTGAACGGCCCGCGCAACCCTGAGGGTTGCCCGACTGCTCTACTCTGGAGGCAGTCGGGACGTTTTTCGGGGCACCTAGCGGCATGGGAGTCCATAACATCGGACCGCTGGGTTCTCCAAATCATATCCAGAGGATATCGCATTCCTTTCCTTTACCTTCCAAAGTTGAAGTCCCTCCCAGACGCCCCACCCGGTCAACGGAGGCGTCTTTGGCAGAAATTGGCCATCTGCTAAAGAAAAGAGCCATCCAGCCCGTTCCCCAGACCAGATCGGATCAGGGTTCTACTCCAGATTCTTTTAGTGCCAAAAAGACGGGGAACTAAGACCAATCCTAGACCTCTCTCTCTTGAATCTGGCAGTCCCCAAAGAAAAATTCGAATGGTCACTCTGCAATCTATTCTCCCCTTCTGGGAGAAAATCACTGGATGTGCTCGATAGACCTCAAGGACGCGTACTACCACATCCTGATGGACAGGCGCTCCAGGAGGTTTCTCCGCTTCGGCTGGGAGCCAGTCACTACCAGTTCGGGTCCTTCCCTTTGGTCTCACCACAGCCCCCAGGGTGTTCACCAAAGTATTAGCAGTGGTAGCGGCCCACCTGAGGCTTCAGGGGGTGCAGGTCTTTCCCTACCTGGACGACTGGCTTCTTACCGCCCCAACAAGGCATCTACTTCTATTGGCGAGACTCCTTTCTCCATCTTGCTCCCTTTCTGGGCATCACAATAAATACAAAGAAATCCAACCTGGCCCACACAGCTCTTAGATTTTATAGGGGCCAGGCTAGACACAAGGAGTTTACGAGCCTTCCTCACTGCGGACAGAGTTCTAAATCTGCAGCTCCAGGTGCGGGCCATTCTCCATTCAAGTTCTGTTCCGACGGAGTTGGTCCTGAGGGCTCTAGGGTCCATGGCATCGGCTATAGCACTTCTTCCTCTTGCCAGGCTCAATATGCGCATTCTACAGTGGACGCTCTTAGTACAGTGGTCATACCTTGCTCTTCCCATGCATCATCCCATAGCGATCAGCAAGGCTTGCAAGCGGTCCCTCTTGTGGTGGCTCCACTCCCCGGATCTCCACAAAGGCCGCCCATTTTGTGCTTCTCCCTCTCGCCACGGTGACCACGGACGCCTCCGCCTCGGGTGGGGGGGGCACTTTGCGGGCCGGACCGTCCAAGGCACGTGGAACGATTCAGAGACCTTACTGCATATCAATGTTCTAGAGATGAGAGCAGTGCTCTTAGCGTTGCTAGCACTTCAGGACTTTCTTCCCTTGGGAACAATTGCAATTCAATCGGACAACATGTCTGTTGTCTGGTACATCAACAAGCAAGGAGGAACAAGGTCTTACCCTCTTTGTCGAGAAGCCATGAGAGTTTGGGAATGGGCAATCTCCACCAATCGCTTTCTAATAGCAACGCACATTCTGGGTCGGTCCAACATCCTAGCGGACAAGCTCAGTCGCACCATTCTGACCCCTTACGAGTGGTCTCTCAATTGTCAAGTAGCGGAACGCATATTCGCATGGTGGGGAACCCCTTCATGCGATCTTTTTGCTTCTCCCTCAAACACCAAGTGCGACAGTTTTTTCGCTCTAATACCTCCTCCCGGAGGTACCCCAAGAGACGCTCTGGTGCATGCTTGGCCACCCGGTCTTCTGTATGCCTATCCACCCTTGCCTCTGATGCTCCAAGTTCTTCAGAAAGCCTCTCGGGTGGGTTGCAGAATGATTCTCATTGCTCCGTTCTGGCATCGACAGATCTGGTTCCCCTTCCTAAGGTCTCACTCGGTGAATCCTCCTTGGATTCTAGATCCCATCCCGGATCTGATATCCCATCCATCCTGCATTCCTCCTCCGAATCTGGACAACCTGAAGCTGACCGCTTGGCTGCTCCAGTTCCACTCTTGATTAGGACTCCCGGTATTTCATCACCGGTTAAGGCAATTTTGGTGGCAGCTCATAAACCATCCACTAGAAAGGTTTACCGAAGCAAGTGGAAACGTTTCTCTTTGTGGGCGGAGCGGCAAGGCCTGAATCCCTTCACGGTTCCTCTTCCTTTAGTGCTTGACTTTCTAACCACTCTCTTTAACGATGGTGCCAGCAGTTCCACAGTCAAAGTACAACTGGCGGCTATTTCTCACTATCACATTGGCCATGACTCTAATCCTCTTATGTCAGCCAAATTGTGTAAAATTTTTCTTAAAGGAACTTTTCTTCTCAGGCCCCCTATAAAACAAGCAGTTCCTCCTTGGGACCTCTCTCTGGTCCTACAGGCCTTGACCGCCCCTCCTTTCGAGCCAGCGGCTACGGTGGATCTCAAATTCTTGTCCTACAAGACAGCCTTTTTAGTAGCCATTACATCAGCCAAGAGAGTTTCTGAACTTCAAGCATTATCAGCTAAACCTCCTTACTTGGTATTTCATCCGGACCGTGTCTACCTCAGGACCAACCCGTCCTTTCTTCCTAAAGTCGCTTCTGAAGCAAACATCAATCAGTCCATTAACCTCCCTGTTTTCTTCCCTAAATATGAAAACAAAGGTGAATATAAGCTACATTCACTAGATGTTCACAGGCAACTTAGATTTTATCTGAACAGGACGGCTGGTCATAGGCAATCCGACCAGCTGTTTATTTCCTTTGCAAAATTCAATTTGGGCAAGCCAATCTCTAAAGTTTCTCTGTCCCGCTGGATTTCACAGTGCATCTTATTGGCTTATCAAGCTTCAGGAAGGCCGCACCGGAGGGTGTTCATGCCCATTCAACCCGGTCAGTATCTACCTCGGCAGCCTTCAAGGCTAGGATTCCTCTAGATGATATTTGTGCAGCAGCCACGTGGGCTTCATCTCATACGTTTATTTCCCACTATAAGTTGGATCTTGCATCTAGGGGTAGAGCATCCTTTGGCTCCGCGGTGCTCCGGAATATCCTTCCATGATGGCCGCCCAAGATTCAGGAAGCTGGGGACTCTGTCCCACAGGTTGCAGACAAATGAATATCCTACTTCAGATTTAGAAGTTATGTACTCACCATAACGTTCCATCTGAGTAGGTGTATTCATTTGTCTGCAACCATCCCGCTTCCTATCCCCTGGCCTTTCAGTTTCCTGCATATTCCATGTTACCCTTTTAGGGTGTTGTTGCTTTGGCAAACTCGATCTGAGGTCATGAGGGTAGAGCAGGGCATTATGGGTGAGGGAGGAGCTGAGAGCTTGGATCCATAGCTGGAAAACCATGCGGTTCGGATCCGATATCGGATCCATAACCCACAGGTTGCAGACAAATGAATACACCTACTCAGATGGAACGTTATGGTGAGTACATAACTTCTAATTTTATTGGCCACTAGGGGTCATTTCCATAACTCCTTCATCTTCCTCTCTTAAAACCTAGTTGCCTCGTGGTTTGAGCGTCTTTTCAGGCTTGTTGGCTGTTGGTGAAGCACCCTCCAAGAGGAAAAAACGCTGAGAGAAGAAGGGAGCCACTTTTGAGATTTTAAGTA
Source organism: Protopterus annectens (assembly GCF_019279795.1). Lineage (NCBI taxonomy): Eukaryota > Metazoa > Chordata > Ceratodontiformes > Protopteridae > Protopterus > Protopterus annectens. The sequence goes on from NC_056732.1 coordinate 826,073,296, forward strand.
TTTTTTCTCTGTTTATTTGCTAAGTTTTTCTGCATAGCTGCCTAGCTTGAGCATTTTCTGGCTTGTTAAACTTGATTTCTGTATTAGTAGCTGTATTTAGAGCACAACCAAAAGCTGTTTGCTGAATTTCCTGTTTGCACTTAATTTTAAATCGTTTTTCTTAAAACTTGCATATTTTCTGTCCTTGACCTAGCACTCTTGTGTGGGGTCATTTACTGCACTGCTATAACTTGATATTACTTGTGAACCTCTGCTATCTCTGTAAAAACAAAACAAAAAAAAAATCTTGCTTTTTCCCACTTTTCTGAGAGTTAAAAAGTTCAGTTACAGGCTTGCTGTTCCTGAACTGTTTGAAAGTTTCTGTGAGGCCATTTTGCTTGGGCTGAAGGAGGGTCTCTGTGTTTATCAGTGGCAGTGACTAACATTGAGCAGCTTCCCTGCCCCGGAGAGGTGGTTACTGACTTGAAACTGTAGTTTTATTGGCCACTAGGGTCATTTCCATAACTCCTTCATTTGTCCTCAGAGGAGTGGTTTAAGGCAGTAACTTGTAGTTTATTGGCCATTTTGGGTCATTTCCTGTCCTTTCCAGCCCCTGCTATAAAGCACGCTTTAGCCCGATTTAGCGGAGTTGCTACTGTTGCACACTAGGGCAGCGCCCGGTTAAGCAGGTTTAAACTATTCGGCTACCTAAAGTCCACTCTTCAAATTTTCCCTTAAAACTACCTTCCTCGAACTATACTACTGATCTAATCAGCGTATCCTATAATTAAAAGATCATCTCTACTTGACTCCAAGTAGACTATTCTCTATCTGTTAAACGTAGCACTTGCTCCTACAGTACTTATTACCTTGATACGGCACTCTTGTCATAGATAGTACCCCAAAAAGGCAACCCCCATTTCTCGGTCACCCACGTTCCCCGGAATCTTTTTTAAAGTTTTTTTTTGTCTATTCCTTATAGCATGTCGAGGGATCAGTTGCTAGTGTCCTCTCCTGCTCAGCTGGTGAACCTGGGAATATTGAGGCAATGTTACAATTGCCTCATGTACACAGACAACCCTCTCCTCCTCCCACAAAACACAAATACATGCGAGAGATGCAACTATATGGCCAAACTGGAGGCTGAGCTCTCTCAACATAGGACTGGCAAGACCAGTCAGGAGGAGAAGGTTACCACACACACTATAGACCCAGTCTCTCATATTACCATTACAACCTCAAATCATACACATAAACACACAAAGACATACTGGAGGCTCTGATCAAAAATCTACCAAAACAGCAGAGGCCACCAAAGCAGACACCCAAACAACCACCACCTCAGAACACAACACCTGCAATGCATAGACCTCACAGTCAGAGTGTCAAACAGTCACAGCCCTTCAGGCCAAACACAATGCCAGACACACTAGTCATTGGTGACTCCATAGTCAGACACACTGACGTCCCGCTCACCAGACTGAGTAAGGAGAAGGTCACAGTAAGCTGCCTGTCGGGCGCTAGAATCCGCCACATAACGCAAGCACTCAGGTCTCTCAACAGCAGGTACAAATATGATTCAGTCATTGTCCACGCTGGTGTAAACGACCTGAGACGTACCTCCTTGGACTACATGAAAAGAGACATTGAGGAGCTCTCTGATTATGTAGCCCAGACAGGTATGACCCTGACCTTGAGCAGTATCCTACCTTCACCAAGAATGATGCCACAATACAGAGATAAGATGATCAGCTTTAACAATTGGCTTAAACACTGGTGTCATTCAAAGGGGATCCAGTGTCTGTCTGCCTGGGATGACATGCTGGACAAGCCACGCTGCTTCAAGGGACGGCTTGCACCTGTCACCCTGGGATTCGGATATTGGCAAAGGCTCTTGCCATCCCCATAGTGCCTTTTTTAAGCAAGGTTCAAATTCTAAACCTACCACTCTAGAACACAAAAAAGCAAAAAAAACTAAGGGTAATGCTGCTCAATGCCAGAAGTCTAAATCTCAAAATGCACGCACTCGAGGCCCTTCTCAGTATGGAGAACATCGATGTCTGTGCTGTGACAGAAACCTGGTTCAAGGCTCCTGAGAGCACCCCAGCGCTATCAGGTTTTACCTCATATCATGCTCCGGCCCCAAAATCGGGACAAAACCAAGAAAGGGGGGGGGTATCCATATTCATCAAGGACATCCACACCTCAAGACTGGTGGCAACGCACGATGCATCGGAGACCATCCAGGTGCAATTAACCATAGGCAAGACTGCTCTGCAAATTGTAGCATGTTACAGGCCACCCTCACAAACTCAGGAACCTCACATGGCCTTCCTGAAAACACTAGAGGGGATAAATGTATCACCAAACACCATCATACTAGGTGACTTCAATTACCCTAATATAGACTGGGAACACTACTCAAGCCCAAACACCCTAGCCCAAAAGTTCCTGGAATTCATAAACTCAAATGCCATGGAACAACTAGTCACCATCCCCACAAGAGGAGATAACATACTTGATCTCATCATCACGAACATGGGAGCACAATGTTCAACACCGGAGGTGTACCCCTCACTGGTGAGATCAGACCACAAACTAATCTCGCTGGAGGTCCTCATCCCACCCCCACCTGAAATAAAAAAGACCACAGTAAAGAACTTCTCAAAAGCCGACTTCACACTTCTAAAGACTAGTGTGGTCTCCTTTAAGGCCCCGAGCATGGAAAACAGTACTCAAGCCGCTGAATCACTTACAAATGCCTTCTACCAGCACCTGCAGGACTGCATGGATAAGGCAATCCCAAGCAAAACAAAGACTCTTTGTACCAAAGGCAAGCGTCCAGTCTGGTGGACCCCAGCCATAAACAAACTCTACAACAAAAGGAGGAAGCTACTACAAGATAGAGCAAAATCCTTAAAAGGTAAGACACCCTTGATCACTATAAGTAAAAAACTAAGAGCTCTCATAAAATCATCCAAAGCAAATTTCGAGAGAAAAATAGCTAAAGACTCAAAAGACAATCATAAGGCCTTCTTTAGCTATGTTAGAAACCTGGGAGGAAACTCCCAGATATGCTCAGAGCTAGTTCAAAATGATGTGAAGATTACTGATCCTACAGACATTGCCAACATACTGGCTGACAGGTTCAGTGCAAACTTCTCCCCTCCCCAAAAGGAGAGATATCTATACCAAACGATTGCAGCCCCCAAACATCTCCAGCCCAAGTGAGAACTGCTCTCTCCAAAGCAAAAACACAGCATCCATGGGACCTGATGGTGTCCCCGGCTGTGTGCTCCATGAACTCAATGAGGAATTAAACCCACAGCTAGGACAGCTGTTTAATCAAAGTCTTACCTCTGGATACGCACTCCAGGAGTGGCGCACTGCAACTGTGGTACCACTTCACAAAGGCGGTGCCTCCACCGACCCTGGAAATTACCGCCCATTAGCTTGACAAGCCTTATCTGCAAAGCCATGGAGAGGATCATAATGGACCTCATAAATAAAGACATAGGAATTTGCAGACTTTGGATCCAACCCAGTTTGGCTTTGTCAAAGGCAGATCATGCCTTTTAAACTTGGTTGACTTTTTTGAAACAGTCACCAAAGCCATTGATGAGGGAAAGGCAGTCCATACAGCCTACCTCGATCTGGCTAAGGCCTTCCATACAATACCCCATTCGGGAATCATTGAAAAACTCATCAGCTTAAATGTCAACCCATACATCACAAGATGGGTTGCAAACTGGCTGAGTGACAGAACCCACAGGGTCAGAGCTGCTGGCGCCATGTCAGACTCAAAGCCTGTCACAAGTGGTGTCCCACAGGGCTCAGTCCTGGGCCCACTCTTGTTTGGCATCTACTTTTCCAAGTACAAGCAAACACAGGAGGGTTATGGCTGACAAAGTTTGCAGATGACTGCAAACTGGGCGCCATAGTAGAAAACACATCTGACACAGATATCCTTCAGAAGGGTCTCACAGAAACGGATAACTGGTGCCAGAGCCACGGCCTAAAGTTAAATGCCAAAAATGCATAGTCATACCCTTCGGGAAAAACAAGGTTACCCCTAGCTACCAAATAGGTGGCAATCCACTGAGCACAGAAGAAGTTATCAGGGACCTGGGGACCCAGGTTGATAGTAGTCTGTCATTCGACACCCATGTAGCTAAAGTAGTTAGGAAGACCTTCTACATTGCCCACCTTATCATGAAGGGATTCTCATCTAGATCAAGGGAGGTCATAGTCTCCCTTTACTCATCACTCATCAGACCAATGATTGAGTACAATGCCCCATTCGAATGTATCTGACCCGACACTTGCAGCAGCTGGAGAGGCCACAAAGTTCCTCACCAAAAGGATAAAGGGTCTCAAAATCTGTCCTATGCTGCCCGACTGAAAGAACTCCAGCTCTATTCAGTCGCACCGCTTGCTCAGAGGTGACCTTTGCCTAACATACAAGGCCATGTCAAACCCAGATTTGATGAATATGCTTCACCTCAAAAAATCTAGATCCATCAGAGCCACAAGGGCGGGAGACTTAAACCTTGACACGGCTATTAATAGGACGTGCTGGAGGGATAGATTCATCACCCAAAGACTCCCTATGCTGTGGAACAAAATCCCGGTACATGTGAGGCAGAGCACCTCGCTGGCCTTGTTCAAGAGAAATCTTGACCAATGGATGGGAGATCGCAGATATACCCCAGGGATTACCTCAGTGTCACTGCTCGACAGAGGCACAGCAAAATAATGGGTATAGTTCCCCATACTAAAGGGGTGGCGTAAGCCACAAAACGAAGGGCTAGGCTTGTAAATGCCCTCGGGCAGATAGCCTAGTATGAACCTATGAACCTATGAACCTATGTACTCCAGAATTCATTTGCTTTACTGTAACACTCAGCTTTAAATGCAGTAGAGGAGATGCAAACAAGTACTTGGAAGATTTATTGTCTTTTGTTGTTCGTCACTGCTGTACTATTGTTATACTGTTACTGCTGTATCTAATTTCTTGTATTTTAATATAATTACTTGTTTATTCTGTTTTCAAAGCATTATAAATACATGCACTGTGTAGTGTTAATGTCTGCCTTGTATAGCTCTTGTATTATTGCAGAGCTTTTCACCCCAGGTGTCTACTGAAAAAGGATGTGGTGCCTATTTGGACTCTCTGGTTAACAAAAGTAATTAAGTGCACGAGTGAGTTAATGTTTAGACTTAAAAGCTAAGCTTATAAGAGTTTGCCATTGTTTCTTGAATTATTTTAGGACACATGGGGTATTTCATTTCCTTAAATTGCCGTCAGAGTGGAAATCACATTAGAAAACCAAGTTAAATTAATTGGATACATTTTTTTTTGTATGTGAAATGTGAGGTGATGCTGGTGCCTTCAGCTAAACATTTCTTAGGTGGCTTGTAAGTATTTTCTTGCAATGATTATGACAAGGGTTTGATTTGATTGGTAGCTTGAGTGTCAGCTGACCCAGTAAGAAGGTACTATTTTCATGGTTTTGGTCAGCTTTGGTGGACTTGAGTTGTTTCTTGGTTATTCTGAACAAGTAGCTACAGCTGAGATGGGGTGGTGGGCGTCATTTAATTCTTGTCTTTTCCATTACCAAGCTAGTATTTTTGAAAGGCTAAACTGGCACAGATGCACAGGGTTGCTGACGAACATACTGTTCTCAGGAGTCAAAGGAACACTCTGTTAATGCTGAATATTCTCTTCCAGGGTCCACAGCAGTTAGGATCTTCTGCAGTGAATATTCTTGTAGGAAAGCCGTGAGTTAATGTTTTAGTAGAAACTGTTGGAAGAACACCTCCTCCTGACAAGGAATTGTGGGCTATGGACAGGCTTGGCAAAGGTGTATTTGCATTTATCTGCTTGTTTTTGCAGGCACTGAATTGCCCTGATGTATGTGTTGTGCTGTGTTTTTGGAACAGTTTTTTAGATTGCTTGCTGAAGGTTAGGGCCCAGGCTTCTTTATCTCTCGGCAACCTTATAGTTCGCGTGAGCTATAATATTGTGCAAAGGGATGTGGCATGACTCATCAGTACTCTTGTTTTCCAATTGATTCAGTTTGCCAGGGATACCACACTGACCTTTTTTTGTATTCCACATTTAATGATCTCCTATTTTGACTTAACGTTTTAGAGCACATCAAGGACATGAAAAAGATGTGGATGTTAAAATTTTACCCTTTGTTAGGCCTCACTGGTGTTTGTATCTGTGACGGTTCCAGTAATGCCTGCACAAACAGCCACAGGACGGTGCTAGGATCTCAGTCCCACAAATTTGAATTATAGCAGGGTGTTCGCTCCCAAAGATGGTCTTTGACACCCGAAAGGACATTGTCAGCCTTGCAATGAATTGCATTTTTTCTTGGCTTCGTATACAATTTCCTTCGTTAGGAAGCAGTCGAGGACATTCATTGTTGGTGTATGGAGAGAAATATCAAGTAGCTCAGAGCGATTGTAACCAGTAGATGTTCTTTGCAATTCACCATTGTAGTACTGATGCTTGAGATTGTTGCTTGCAAAAGCTCTAAAACAGTTCATACTTCCAGAGGTCTTCTCCTTTTCCCCCTACAGTCCTAGTTGACTACCTCCCAGACACCAGAACACTGGTGGTATAAATTCACATCAGACTGTACAGTCTTTGCATCTTTCTTACTGCAGTTTGTATGAGTAGTTCAAGTCTCCGATTACATTGTCAGTCCTTTTAGTTGGCCTGCTTCCAAAGTTCAGGATAAGTACCTTATTGGGGGAGGGGGATCCTTAACCCAGTTTACTGCTGTTGCTATCATGATTTTGACTAGTCATAATTGATACCTGCTGTCAAGTTAGTAATCTTAGGTGTGGGAAACAAATACCTTTCTGAGATTTTCCTGATTTTTGTCATTTTAGCCTGGATCCAGAGTGAGATGCCTAGTTCTCAGTTTGGAATCTTTCTAGTAGTGAAAATTGTAGAAGTGGTACACAGCATCGTCAGCTGGCTGTTACTCCACCCTCCCTCGTAAGAAAGTCTTCAAAGAATTACCCAAGTGCAGCTGATGACAGTACATCTGAATCTGACTGTTCTCCTCAGTCTCAAAGAAACTGGTATTGGAGAGGCACTTTCATAGCCTCTGTATCTGGCGTCTGGTTTTGTCAAGGTGTCTGGAGGTTTGCCATGCCATTTGCCATTAACAAGTTCTTTCTTGCTGAAGCCTCCATACTATCAGTTGACCTCCCCACAGGCTGCATGATTGGTTGCCTGCATTATTGTCAGTGCAGGGGAGGAATGCATTCAAGGAGACTAATCTCTGGTGTCCACCCACAGTGGCCTCCATGATAGGCTGTATTCCTAAACATAGACTCTAGACTCCTAGGCTGAAATGGATATTTGTCAGCTTGACTTAGTTGAGTGCCCCCCCCCGCCCCCCACACTCATTTCAGTCCCCCCCCCCCCGAGGTTTGTTCACGAATTTCATGGATTTCTTAAAATCCAGTTAGTCAGCTTTTGAGGTAGCATCTGCTGAAAGAAGGAAGTTATCTCCCCAAAGGGACTTCTGATACCTCAGACGTAGAAGAATTGGCATGTTAACCAAATGTGTTTTGTCCCTCATGTTAGTCTAACACTAAAGGTGCCCTTTTATCAGCTTTGCCACATTGTCTAATTTAGAGGTGCCCTTCATAGAGTAAAGTAGACCTTCAAGTAGGAGGCCAAAGACTTCCTTGAGGCCCTGTTCAGATATCAGAATTTTCTGGGCTTGTCAACCTAAACTTTTGGCCATTTGTCGAGTTCCAGAAGTCCTTGATTATATAGTTAACTGCCTTCTTGCAGCCTGAGTCACAGCTCCTCAGCTTCCTGCTCCAAGAAAACCAGACTGCTTTTACAGGATTGCTAGACACCTGCGTAGGAACCTAGCTGCTGATCCAACAGTGGTGTCAGATTTCAGCAAGGGATCTAATGTGGCCATATCCAGGAGCTCTGTTTTCATAGGTAGGGATAGCAGAATACGCAATGGATTTGTGAGAAACATGTATACCTTGGCAGTCTTGGTGGTTATGGCCCTTAACTGCCAGTCTGATGAAGTTCCCATAGTCCTTCTTTGGCCAGATGAGATGGGGGGCAGGCTTGTGGATCTGATGTAGTAGCTGCCTCCTGCAGGTTAGGTTAGGAGATGTCCATACATGAGGATTCTGCCCATGTCATGGTCTGTGATGGTGGAACTTTCTGATGTCCTAATGGATAAGCAACAACTTTGCATCGTCTGCTGAGATGGTGTTTTAAGAAACTGGAGGAAAAGGGGGAACCAAGTAATCAGTTATGGATCATTTTCATTCCCCTGCTCCAGTGTGTCAGATTTTTATCCCAGCAAAGGCTGGTCCTTTTGCCCAAACGGGGACAGACTAAGCCATAAAAGGAGAAAAAAGGCTGATACAGAAAATAATGGCAAGCTGACCAGAGAGGAAAACCGGAAGGATGTCTGGCACTTGGAGAATAGTAGCTGTGACTCAGCAAAGCTTGCCTCTTTCCCCTCCCTCAGTCTCACCACTCTTAACTACTGGAACAAAAAAAAAAAAAAAAAAAAAAAAAAAAGATTTCCACCTTAAGTCTGATTCTTGTGAGGGTGTACTCCAGAGTGCTGGGATACATGGCCCCATTCTAATCGTGATCCCTCCCTAGCAGGACTACATATGAGAAATTTGCATGGTGCCTGAGAAAACAGGTGGTGCCAGCATACCAAGTCCTTGCAGTGTCCCTTCTTGCTGTTACCGTGCGGGAAAGAACGGTCATTGAGAATGGACAAAGTTTATCTAAACCTGAGAACCCAGGTTCTCACAACAGACTCTGGATTTGGTTTGGAGGGCCATGCAAGGGGATGTCCAAGTTCAGGAGACTTGTCACAGAACATTCAGAAAGAAGCATGCTAAAGTGAAAAAAGTGATGATTGGCTTGAAGGCTTAGATTGCTAGAATTACTGTCTGCCATCTGAGAATGTTGCAGATCTAAACTGACAATACCACGGTGATGAGGTGTATTAAGTAGACAGGGGGACATTTTACAACCTATGCAGACTACCAGTGCAGGCATGGGAGTAGGCCCATGAGTTGGGCCTAACCCTCAAGAGTGGATCTTCACAAATGGGTGCTAAATGGAGACATGTCTTTGAACGTAATCCACAAGTTGGTATGCAGATGGCCATTTGAGAATACTGCACCAGCATACCAGCAAATCAGACATGGTCAGTGAACGTCTTCTCTAAAACATGGTGTTCCTTCGGCTTGTGAACCTTTTGACTCTGAACAAAGAGGTCTGTGATTTGCCCCACCCTAAGTGCACTAAGGCCGATACTGTGAATGATTTAGCACTCCTCCCTTTTAAGTACATATTTTCTAAGAAAATGTTGGCGATTTTGAGGGAGGCCAGGAAACCTTATTTAGCAATGTGGAAAAGGTTCATCCATTAGTGTTGTAGCAAAGCAATGTTTGGTTTTCACTGTCCTTTTAGACATATGTAAAACAGTTCTTTCCTATGCCTCTCTAGTCGCATGTGCGTTGGCTGTGTGTGTCTGAGCCCCCCCCCCCCACATCCCCCCAATTGCCACTGAAACCGTTCTTTAAAGGGGTCCTGCATTGGAGACCACCCAAAAAAAGGCCTCTCTACCTTGTCTCCCAATTTTTTTATTGGAAAAGCTCACACTGCTAGGAACCAGGGTTGTGCAGTCACAGTAGCTTTTATTGAATTTGTGCAGGAATACTTATGCACACAAAGAAGGTTTAGCAGGCCCTTGCATTGTGAAGCTGGGTCCTTGTCCACCCCTAAAGGAGAGGTTAGGGACAGAAAACACAGTCATGGTTTTGTGTATGATGGCCGAGCCTTGATCCTCTGTTCCCTGGTAGATGGGAAGTGATTGGGCATGATTGAGCAAGGGGCTTATTGTCAGCATGCCTTGGGATGGGGAAAAAAGTATGCTCCTTCCAAAGAATGCTTAACTCTGGTAATTTAGTGTTTTCTTGGCAGACCTAGTCACTGCAACTATTGCTTAGTCCACATTTTTCCCTTTTTCTGTTTTTTTATTTTGTGTTGACTGTTTTGGGGAATTTGTAAGCTTTATTCTTACACAGTCCTCCTCTTCCTACACTTTTGACTCACTACTTGTGATTTAACCCAACCCCAATACCCAGCAATGAATGTACTGAATGCTGGGTATATGTGTGTTCTTGAGCAATGAGAGGACCCTCCTTCACTGTCCCTTCTGGGTATGCATTGCTTCCAGTCAGGATAGACCATTGAAAGTCTCCAAGTCAGAAAAGTATATGTTTGTCTCTTAGCAGTAGTATTCCAAGTCTGTTTCATGATTTTAATGGAAGGTATTTAATAGCACCTAAGGATAACCTGACTGGTGCAGATGAGTACAATTGCAGTGACATCACGGGTTAATTGTGCAAGTGTCATCACTAGCTTGCATCCATCCCTGTAAAAGATGCCTCATTCTGATTAATAAAGAATAATCCCAACTGTAAGACCCATCAAGGATGGTCATCTTATGGAGGCCTAGATAATCTGACAGAGTAAGAGTAGGTTGCTTAACGATGAGCATTTTCTCGGTCATTTATTTGTGGCTGGGGCATGTGGGAAGATTTCCCAGTTTAACAAAGGTCAGACTTTTATTCCATCGCTGTGTCACAAAGCTGTACTGTTAGTGAAACGGGACTCAGAAATGACCTCTGAGTATTTTAGAACTGAAAAGTTCACAGGCGGAACCTCTTCTTTACGATAAGTGAACTACTTTATAAGTTTAATTTGCAGTGGCCCATCTTCCCAGTCTTGTATTACTTACGTTAAAGTGTAGCTCTTGACTTCTTTCCTCAAAATTTAGGGACAAAGGCTCAAACTGTCTGGGATCATTTTTAAATATTACTCTTAATTCACGTAACAAGTTAATAGTGCAACAGGTTGTGTGTAAAGAAGCACAGAACTTCAATGTCTGGCACTGGCAAACTCACTGCTGGACTCCTCAGTGATTTACCAGAAAATAATTTGGCTAACCAAGCAAAATGTATGAGGCATAGTCTGGGGTGTTCTACAAAACTGAGTGGACTTTTGATTATGCTTCGTCCTGAAGTCTATGAACCCACAGTTTTTGTGTCTTTTGGCTTTTCCCGGGTAGGGGTCGCCACAGCGGAACTTTAGTCCGCTAATGATTGGCAGTAGATTTTTACGTGCTGGCTTGCCGGGCCTAACGCACAACCTTCAACGAAGGAACGCCCATTCACGCATGTTGCAACACAGAGAAATAATTTTGTTTCTAGTGAATGTTGTATCCATAGCTTTTTGTGTCTTTTAACTTGAGCATACACTGCCCTCTTGTGTGCAATTTATGTAAGCAAACAAGCCTGGTAAATATAGAAGTCTAAGCTCTGGCACAGTTAGTATTAGTTTTTTTTTTTTGTTTGTTTGTTTTTTTATATATATATATAAACACGGTTCAGTTCAAACCATATCCTTGCCAGGCAAGGTTGCATTTAAAAAAATGATTCCATGCACCTGTTTTGACAGACTTAACCTGAGTAATTTAAATCCAGCATATTCACAAAGTTGTCACAAAGTCTGCATGCTGCATTAGTATGTTCCTCTAAAATAATTTCCCTTTGTCCTTTAGCAAAATTATCCACGTTTCTGTTTTATGGAGCATCACCACTCCTAAACCAGTAAACAGACTGACTCTAATATGGTTGATAGTTTTAATCATAAAGTCTTAAAAACAAAAACTTGTGAATCTAACTTCTAATGCATATGGCAACATGTGCATAAGCCTTGTGTAGTAAAATAGTGAAAGGATACCATGTTTACTGACTTTGCTGCTTTTTCCATGTTGACATCCTTAGTTCTTTTACATATTCCTTCCTTTATTTCTAACCATGTTACTATGCTGAAATGCCTTATTTATTTTATTGCATTCCTTCCCCCTTGTTTGCATTGACCCAAAATGCTCTATATAAACAATAGCTTTGTTTGTATTAGTCCTTTCACCTTTTGGTCACTTGTAAATCTGAATGAGCCTTATGCCACAAAAATTGTAAAAATTTTAGTGGGCATCTCCGTCTTGTCTCTTATTTTTGCCTTTGCCTGTTGTTTTTGCTGCTGCTGTTGAAATTCCAAGGATCTCTGTTATGACTCCGTGCAGATTTAAGGAATGTGTGTCTGTTTTGAAGTGATGCATAATCTGTGGTCACTGATTTTGTAATTAGCAGGTACAAATAGCAGGGGCGTGTGGGGTATTCACGGCCTGACATTGGGATTGCAGGAATTTGAAGCCCCACTGCAGAAACTGTTTTTAATGGCCTTGCATTGCTTTTTGAGGCTTGCAGTTATGTTTTATTTTTTTAATTACTGTTGATAGATTTGACTGCTCAAGCAAAATAAATATCTGTCTTTTTAAGCTTTCAGGATTTTCAATTCCACATCTTGCATATCTGGTAGGGAGGTTATTAATCAGGGATGCTGCTTCCTTAATGCTCTTTTCTGCTGATACCATACAGAGCCCCCTAATGTATGGTAAATGTTAACTCTGAAGAAGTTTTACTTCGCTGTTGCCCATATGAAGCTGTGTATATTTTCTGCCTCATTCTTCCCAGTTGCAGTCTTTTGTCTCTTAACGAGACCAGTCTTAAGACTAGTTCTTGTAAAATTGTTGTGTACGTGTCCATAAAGTAATAATTCCATTTATTAGTAGTCTTCTTCTTCTTTCGGCTTTTCCCAGTTAGGGGTTGCCACAGCGGATCACCTGTCCGCTCATGATTGTCAGTGGAGTTTTTACAGTGTCGAGTTACCAGCCCGGCTCCCAACCTTCCAGAGAAGGGGCACACATGCACACGCTCACACCTAGGGCCAATTTAGAGTGTCCAATCCACCTAACGCATGTCTTTGGGATGTGGGAGGAAACCGGAGCACCTGGAGGAAACCCACGCGACTACAGGGAGGACATGTAGACTCTGCACAGAAGGCACCCCAGCCGAGGATCGAACTGGATAACCTCTTGCTGTGAGGCAGCAATGCTAACCGCTGCACCACAGTGGCCGCCCAATAATTCCATTTGTTAGTAGTGGACTTCAATTCCCATGGACTTGGATGAATCATTGGTAGAGAGAATCGTTAAACTCTGATGTTCATCGTGCATACAGCTGCAGTCATAACAGATGGGTTCTCCTGCCGTCAGGCGGGTCCTCGGTCGGCCAAATTCCAAAGTCTAGGTCCGGCGTCGGTTGTCGTCGCTTCCTCCCTGACGTCAGTGCGACAGGGGTGTAAAGGAACCAGCCGATGCCATTTTCTTCAGTCTTTCTTGCCGCGCGGTGCCCAAAGCAGAAGCAGTTCGCAAGTGCCGGTCGGCCAGCTCCTGAGATTACGAAAATTTGGAAACCAAAGTCTTCTTAAAAGCTAAGTACCCGTTAGAAACTTTTCTTGCCTCAGACCGATGTCAGACAAAGTTAATAATTGTATTTCTTGTGGGATGCAAATACCGCATAAGGATTTCCATTCCCTCTGTATACCTTGTTTAGGCCCAGACCACGACGTCTCGGTCTGTCGCTTTTGTGCTACATTCAATAAACGCACTATTAAACGTCGGGCGGAGTTCGCCCAGCATTATTTTGGGAAAGCATTTAACTATACCATGTCATCGGATACTCGGACTCCGATTTTGTCTAAAAAACGCAAAGACAAGGACTGACACACTAGGTCCGCGGCCTCTACCGACACCACGCCAAAGCCGACTACACATGGTCTGGTTCTCAGTGAGGCGACTGCGCAGCCCCTGACCACCGACGACCCTTCTTTGACGGTGTCTCCTGTGCCCAAGGTTGCAGGCTCTTCAGCCCACACCCCGACTACAGATACCGAAGCCACTCTTGGCGTTGAAACTCAGAATGTGGACAGGTCCACCTCCACTCAAAGTGTCTTCAGACCTTCCTCTTCTTTCTCCATCAAGGCTTTCACAAAGTCTAAAGCAACCATGCACTCTAAGAGACCAGCTACACAGGGCCCATCTCCAGGCCCCATGCCTAAGAAACAGATGCTTAAAATGGCTGAGGATTTAATTACTCTAATCAGAGGTTCTCAGCCCCCTCCGGACAAAAGGCCTAGAGTGGAGGAAGATTCCCCCTCCTCTGATCAGGGCTCCATTATTTCAGAGCACTCTGATGATCAGGAACATTCTTACTCCCCTTTTGAAGACTCTGATGCGGAGGAGTCCATCCATCTGTATCCCCCTGAGGATTACTCATTTGGGGAAACTTTGCATACCTTAAGGGAACACTTCCACTGGGAAGGCCAGGATTATTCAGATTCCAAGAAAAGGCTCAGGGAATTTCTCTTGCTTCCTCAGCACAGGCCTCTGGCTATACCTCCTGTCTTGGACATCCTAGATGATGTTTACTCGGAGGCCTGCCTTAACCCGGACTCTCTACCTCCAGCTCCAGTTAAGCCTGACAGGTACTACAGGGTCCCTGACTCGCACCAATTTCTATACAAAAGCCATGCTGCTGACCCAGAAACCATCTCACAGGGCCCCAAGGGAGTTAAGGCCTCCATTGCTAAAAATCCACTGCCTTCCGAGAGAGATTCCAGATCCTTAGAAAGGTGGGGGGAAAAGGTATATACCTCAGCTACATTATCCATGAGGGCCTTAAACTGTCAGTTTCATATGCTAAAATACCAACAGTTTTTGTTATCACAATTGAAAAGTAAAATGTCACAACCTGAACAACCAGACATGAAGGAGTTGCAGGATTTGATGCATAGTGCAGAACAAGTGGGTAAGCATACCTTACAATGTGGTTTTGATGCTCTAGAGGCCTCATTTAGAGCTGCTGTTACAGGATCAGTCATACGTAGGCATGCCTGGCTCAAGGAACAAGCCTTGCCTGATCATGTCAAAGCTAAATTACTAGATGCCCCTCTTCAAAAGGATGTACTATTTGGTGCTAATGCTGAGGAGGTATTAAGGAAAATGGAGGAAAAGGCTAAATCAATGCAAACTGTGAAAGAATTTCTACAGGTTCAACCCCCACGTTTTAGTAGAAATTGGCCTTCCAAAAACTGGTCCTTTCCTGCCACAGACAGACCCCAAAGAGGCAGATACAGGCGTCCAAGGGGCAGAGGACAATCCCAAGGATCGTATAGAGGTAGACAATGGCAAGCTCCTACACAAAGAGGTGGTGAAGACAACTCACAATCTTTCAGAAAGCAAACCCAATGACTTTCCCCTTTGCATGCCAACCAGGTCGCAAATGGCAGCCCCCTTAGGAGGAAAGCTGGCATTATTTTCAAAAAATTGGCATATTGTCACAAAAGACAAATGGATCCTGGACATTATAAACAGAGGCTACAAATTCCATTTTCACACCCTTCCAAAAATGAGAGGCATGCCAAACCTGCCACACAATCAAAGGGCAGAGGCACAAAGACAAATTACAGATCTCCTAAACATGAAAGCTATTCAAGAGGTACCTACGCACGAACAAGGTCAAGGTTTTTATTCCAGGCTATTTCTGGTGCCAAGGAAGGGGAAAAGATTGGAGACCTATTTTGGATCTATCCATCCTAAACACATTTCTACTCGTACCAAAATTCAAGATGCTCACTCTACAGCAACTTCTTCCCATGCTGGGCAAGGAGTCTTGGCTGGTAACATTGGACCTCAAGGAGGCATACCTGCATGTCCCTATCAGACAAAATTGCAGAAGGTACCTCAGATTTCTTGCAGGTTCAACCCATTATCAATTCTCTGCATTGCCCTTTGGCTTCTGCGCCCAGAGTATTCACGAAATGCCTGGCATCAGTAATTGCCTACTGCAGACTTCAAGAGATACAAATATATCCCTATTTGGACGACTGCCTGATCCAAGCGGACAGCAAGCACATTCTTCTGAAACATCTGGCTTATGTAATAATGTTATTGAATTCTCTGGGATACACAGTCAACAAAAAGAAATCAAGGCTAATACCCTCTCGGAAGATAATTTTCCTGGGTACCAATTTGGACACAAACACCCAGATGGCCTACCTCATGCCAGAGAAGCAGGGGCAACTAATTCAATACTTCATAACACTAGCAAATTGCACCAGGCTGACTGCAAGGAAAATCCTGCAGGCTCTGGGATTCATGGCATCTTGCATCTTACTAATCCCATGTGCAAAGCTGCATATGAGGGAAACTACAATGGTACCTGAAAAACATATGGTCTCAACACAGCCACAGTTTGTAGATTCATAGATTCATAGTAGATTCATAGATTAGTACTAGGCTAACTGCCTTTGTGGGCCATTTCTAAGCCTAGCCAATTACCCTGTGTGAGAATCAAACCCTGCACCTTTAGTTTATAAGGCAAATACCTTAACCATTATGCCAACCTCCCACCCTACAATATATTAGATAAAATACATACATTGGAAACAATAATACCACTAATTCCATGTCTGCAAAAGGAATTTCTGTGGTGGGCTCAAGCATGTCAAACAAACACAGGTCTTCCATTCAGCAAGCCTCAAGCAAATCAAGTCATCACAACAGACGCCTCGGACTACGCCTGGGGGGCGCACATGACAGATCGGTGCATTCAGGGCAAGTGGTCCCAAAAAGAAAAGCACCTTCACATCAATCAAAAAGAAATGCTAGCAGTAATAAATGCTATTATAGCTTTCAAGGACCTCCTACAACCAGGTCAACTATTGATAAGAACGGACAACACCACAGTTATGTGGTACATAAACAAGCAGGGAGGAACACATTCTTACCCCTATGCAGACTGGCCATGTCACTTTGGAACATGGCCATGGACTTACAAATGGAACTACAAGCACAGTACTTGCCAGGCAAGGAAAACACGCTGGCAGACAACCTAAGCAGGAATATGACAGACCCACACGAATGGAAGTTGCATCCAAAAGTTTTTACAGAAATAATCCAAGAATGGGAAGGCCAGACATAGATCTCTTTGCCTCCCACAAAATCATCAATTGACAAAATTCTGCTCAAGGATCTTCCATCCAAAGGCCTGGAGAGTGGACGCTCTCTCTTTCAGTTGGACATCAATGACAGTTTATGCCTTCCCACCTCTTCCTCTGCTGCCCAAAGTTCTATTGAAGACCAGAGCAGACAGACCAAAGATGATCCTCATTGCTCCGGACTGGCCAAGGCAACACTGGTACCCACTCCTGTGGAGCCTGACGCATTCCCCACCATGGACCCTGCCTCTAATGCCTCTTCTTCTGACTCAGCACAGCTTCAAAACTCTTCACAGTCAGCTAAAAACACTCAATGTAGCCGCATGGAAGATTCCTTAGCATCACAGCAGGCCCTACTCTCCAAGGAGGTGCAGGATGTCATTTTGGAGGCCAGAAGTCCATCAACTAGAAAAGCTTACTCCGCAAAATGGAAATGTTTTTGTCTGGAATGAGAAAAAGGGCCAGGACCCTGGAAAACTGAATTTACCTCAAATACTACAATAGTTGGCTGAACTGCTAAGCAGTGGACTGACTTTCTCCTCCATCAAAATCCATGCCTCAGCCATTTCTGCAGAATACAACACTGATCCACCTTTATTCTCTCACCCTCTCTTAAGACAGTTCATCAGAGGGGCTAAGAATTTAAGACCTCCAAGGAAACAACCAATACCTTCTTGGGATCTTAACTTCATTCTGGAAAAACTGACCTTGCCTCCTTTTGAGCCAGCTGCCTCATCAGATTTGCAATATTTGTCCTGGAAAACAGCCTTCCTTCTGGCTATCACCTCAGCTCGTAGAGTTTCAGAACTACAGGCTCTCATGGCTGTGCAGCCTTTTATCTTCCATCAGGACAGAGTTTCCTTACGAACCAACCCGTCCTTTATGCCTAAAGTGGTATCCAGGGTAGCTTTAAATCAGGCCATACATTTACCTACTTTTTATCCTAATCCTCAAAACAAAGGGGAGAGATTACTACATTCCTTGGACATCCACAGACAGCTGCGTTATTATTTGGACAGAACAAAGCCTTTCAGAAAATCAGAACAGCTCTTTGTGGCCTCTGCGGTAGGAGCTCAAGGAAAGCCAATCTGCAAACAGACAATCTCAAAATGGATAGCCCACTGCATACGCTTTTGCTATTCCTTTCATGGCAAAGCTGTACCTACAGGCATTAGAACTCATTCCACCAGGGCGACGGCCACCTCTGCAGCCTTCCTCAGAGGAATTCCTACCAAGGATATTTTGGAAGCAGCCACTTGGAGTTCTGTGCATACCTTCTCCAAGCACTACAACCTACCATTATACTCCAAATCTAGAGCAGGCTTTGCCACTGCAGCCTTGCAGGGCATTTTGGCTCCTCCTAGTTCCATCTAGTGCCTACCACCCCTTTCTTAGCTTTGGGATTCAACCCATCTGTTATGACTGCAGCTGTATGCACGATGAACATAGTACAGTTTTGTACCTACCATAAATGTAGATGTTCGAGTGCTATTACAGCTGCAGTCCAGGTTTCCCTCCCTCCTTCCCCTCTTGGGACAGGCCTATAGGCTAGCACATCCACATACAACCTGATTGGGGTATTCTTTTATGATGTATTTGCTTGCAACTACTGTATTTTGATTTTATTGCACTGCATTATTACACAAACCTATGTATTGCCTTCCTTCTGGGGGCACCTGACATCTGGGGCAAGAAAAACTGAAGAAAATGGCGTCGGCTGGTTCCTTTATACCCCTGTCGCTCTGACGTCAGGGAGGAAGCGACGACAACTAACGCCGGACCTAGACTTTGGAATTCGGCCGACCGAGGACCCGCCTGACGGCAGGAGAACCCATCTGTTATGACTGCAGCTGTATTAGCACTCGAACATCTACATTTATGGTAGGTACAAAACTGTACTTTGTGTACACTTACCATAAATGTAGATGTTCGAGTGTATACACTGCTGCAGTCTAGGTTACCCTCCTTCCATCCCCTCTGAACTAGCTGAACTTCTCTACCACTCTATTCTATACTACCTCTGTGGTGTATTTGCTTGTGCCTAAGAGGTTTGTTTTATTTTTCCATATAGCTATATGTGTGTGTATGTGTGTGTGTGTGTGTGTATATATATATATATATATATATATATATATATATATATATATATATAATTTTTTTTTTGCCTACCTATTAGGGGCACCTGACATCTGGGGCAAGAAAAACTGAAGAAAATGGCGTTGGATGCCTCTGATATACCCCTGGCGCTCTGACGTCAGGGAAGAAGCGACAGCAACCGACGCTGGACCAAGACTTTGGAATTCGGGCCGACTGCGGGACCGCCTGACGGCAGGATAACCCAAGTGTGATGACTGCAGCAGGGTATACACTCCATCTACATTTATGGTAGGTACAAATCTGTACTTTTGCAGTCATCTGCAGACTTTGTTAGCCAAAGACCTTCTGTGTTGGCCTGCACTTCAGAGAAGTAGATACCAAACAGGAGAGGACCCAGGACTGAATGGTACACCACTTGTCACTGGTCTGATGTCGGATTTGGAATCCACTACTTTCACATTGTGGGTTCTTTCCGTGAGCCAGTTGGCAACCCATCTTGTGACATAGGGATTTATACCTAGTTTAGTGAGCTTATCTATATTTCCAGAGTGGGGGATGGTGTCGAAAGCCTTGGCGAGATCTAGATAAGCTGTGTGAACCATTTTACCCTCATCTATGGCTTTGGTGACTGCTTCAAAGAAGTCATTTAGGTTTAGGAGACATGATCTGCCTTTTACAAATCCAAACTGGGTAGGGTCCAGAGTTTGGTGATTACCAATGTCTGTTTGAGTTCCTCGATGATACGTTCCATGGCCTTGCAGGCTAATGGGGCGGTAGTTCCCGGGGTCCGTCGTGGCTCCTCCTTTGTGGAGTGGGATAACCGTCGCGGTGCGCCATTCAGTAGGTACAAAGCCTGAGGTGAGGCTATGATTGAACATGATACTTAGGTAGGGTGCCAGTTCATTCTGTAGTTCGTGTAGAAAGCAGCCTGGGATATTGTCAGGTCCTATGGATGCTGTGTTTTTGGTTTTGGAGGGTTTTTTTTATCTGTGCAGCCGTGATTATAGGAACTTTGCATTCTTCCGGTATAGAGATAGGCCCTCTAGGGGGTGAGAGGGGGGTAAAGTTAGCACTGAACCTATCTGCTAGGATGTTTGCAATATCAGCTGGTTCTGTATATTTAGTGCCATTGTGCTGTAACTCAGAGCAGATCTGAGTGTTCCCATTTAGATTCTTGACATAGCTATAGAATGCTTTGTGGTTGTCTTTAGAGTCGGTGGCAATTTTGTTTTCGTAACTAGCTTTGGAGGATTTTATGAGGGATCTCAGCTTCTTACTGAGGTTGACCAGGGAGTTCCTCCAGTCATGGGATTTTACTCTTTTTTTGCAACAGTTTTTCTTCTGTTGTAGAGTTTGTTTATGGCAGAGGACCACCAGATTGGCTTCCTTTTTTTTGGAGGATAACATCTTTGTTCTATTAGGGATAGCATGATCCATGCACTCGTGTAAGTGCTTATAAAGTGCATTTGTGTAGGATTTGGCAGTCATACCTCTGTTGTCCGTCTGCATGGGTGTCCTGAAGTTTGCCACTTCTGTCTTAAGAAGTGTGAAGTTGGCTTTGGAGAAGTTTTTTTACGATGGTTTCCCTAATTGGGGGTGGGATGTGGATGTCTAGGCTGATTAGCTTGTGGTCGGATCTGACCAACGAGGAATTGACCTCTGGTGTGGAACACCGGTTTCCCATGTTGGTAATGACCAGGTCTAGGATATTGCTGCCCCTGGTGGGGGTGTGAAAAAGTTAATCCAAGGCATTGAAATTTATGAATTCTAGAAAACGTTGAGCAAAAGAGTTGGTACATGAGTAATTTTCCCAGTTAATGGTGGGGTAGTTGAAATCGCCCATTATTAGGGTGTTGGGTTGTACCCTAATACTTTCCAGTGTATCAAGAAATGAGGAGTGTGAATCCTGGGGCATGGTGGGGGGGGGTCTGTAGCAAGCTACAATTTGGATTGCCGTCTTGCCCAGAGTTAGTTGCACTTGGATAATATCGGATGCATTATGCTGTGCAACTAGCCTGGAGGTGTGGATATCCTTAATGAATATGGACACGCCTCCGCCTTTAGTGCTTCTTTCTGGGTTAGGTGGCCGAAAGGTGTGGTATGAATTGAAGCTGGTAATGCAGGGGTGCTCTCTGGAGCTTTGAACCAGGTCTCTGTCACTGCACAGATGTCAATGTTCTCCATTTTAAGGAGTGCATTTTGAGGTTTAAACTTCTAGCATTGAGTAGCATTACCCTCAGATTTTGCTTGCTTGTACCTGTTACGGTGGTGAATGTCATTTGAACCTTGCCTAAAAAAGGCACTATAGGGTTGGCAAGAGCCTTAGCCAGTATCCGGAATTCTAAGGGCGACAGGTGCAGGCCATCTCTGGCAAAGCATCGTGGACTGTCGATCATGTCCCAGGCAGACAAATACTGGATCCCCTTAGAATGACACCAGAAGCTTAGCCAATTGTTGAAGTCAATCATTTTGTCCTTGTACTGTGGTATCATTCTGGGTGATGGCAGGATGCTACTCAGGGCTAGGGTCATACCTGCCTGGGATACAAGATCGGAGAGCTCCTCCATGTCTCTTTTCATGTAGACCAGGGAGGTACGTCTCTGGTCATTCACACCAACATGGACAATGACAGTGTCATATTTGTACTTATTGTTGAGTGACCTGAGTGCATGCATTATGTAGCAGATCCTGGCAGCTGACTAACTTTCTCCTTGTTTAGCCTGGTGAGTGGAACATCAGTGTACCTGACTATAGAGTCACTTATGACTAGAGTGTTGAGTACGTTATGCCTTATGGGCTGTGGTTGAGTGGCACACTGAGTTTGTGGGCTGTGTGTCATTTGGGTTGTGTTGGGGGGTGGAGTTTGCTTGCGTTTATGCTTTGGATGTCCCTGATGCTTGGGCAAGTTTTTATTGAGAGCCTCCGCGAATGTAGGTGTGTGTGTTGTGTTTCTATGTGTGTGTTTTGGTGGTGTAGGTTTTGAGGGACTATGTGATGAGTGTGGTGTGGTGCAAGTGTTTACCTTCTCCTCTTCACTGTCTAGTCCAGTCTTGGGTTAAGAGAGCTTTGCTTCCAGTTTGGCTGTATAAATGCATCTCTCACAGGTTGTAGTGTTGGGTGGTAGGAGGAGAGGGTTGTCTGTGTACATGACGCAATTGCTGTATTGCCCTAAGATGCCCAGATTCATCAGGTAGACAGGAGAAATCACTGGGAGCTGACCCTTAGACATGCCTGGATAAGTACTTAAGTACTAAAAAGTGCTTTCCACTAGACAAGTGAGGAAAGTTGAGTGCTGTAGTAATTTGCAGCTTATGTAGTGCTTACAATGAGTTCAAAGAAACAGATTTGAGTGCTGAAACTAGAAAACTGGCTAGTTATAAGAAACAAAACTAAGCTAGAAGGCTTCCCTCCAACACAGAAGGGCTTGGGGGCTCAGAAGCCTACAAACCGTCTAGACCACTTAGCAGGAAAGGCAGGAAACCAGCTTAAATTTTTTTTGTTCTCTTTCCCAGATGCTCTCTTTGTACACAGTAGGAGTGCCTGAAATCAGAATATGTTCTCACTGCACTCAGTTGAGTGAGCAAATGCGATGGGCCCAGAAGGAGTATCCAAACACAGATTTGCAAGAGGGGCGGGCAGTTTCAAAGCCACTAAGATTAACACCAAAACAGAAACATGGAGGGTGGGTGGGAAAACTAACTGAAGAACAGAGTCAAAACTACCAGTTCAGTTAATAATCATGCAACACAGTTAAGTCAATTTAAATACTGTATTATTTGAAAAAAAGTGCAGATAAAGGTACTTAAATTCTCTTATACGTCCAGTTGAATACAGCTAGATCTTAGCCGTCCAAAGCTGAGGTTTTTAAGCAGAAAATATTTCAAACAGTACCACTGAAATAGGCAAGGACAGGAAATCAAAGAATGTGGCTACCCCCACACCTGCAATTACGAACAAATAATAAAATTCAAGCAAGCACTAACTGAAGAACAGAGTCAAAACTTCCAGTTCAGTTAATAATCATGCAACATGTGTGTGTGTGTGTGTGTGTATATGTAGATATGTATATATACATATGTATATATATATATATATATATATATATATATATATATATATATATATATATATTATATTTATATTTAATTCTACATTTATGGTAAGTGTACACAACTGCACTTTTTTCAGTTAGAAGGGCCTTTCTTAATTTTTGTTTGTTTCTCTTGCTGTGTTTATTCCTCATATCCTCTGTTAGTACATCTTACTGTTAATTTTATCTTTTCTGCCCATTCGCCCACTTTGCTGTGGTCAACAGGATTTTTATAAATACTTCTCCAAAGTTTAGTTATCACTTCATTTTCATGCAGGGCTACTATTGTTTTGTTCTTTCTACCCGTTATGTATATTTTTCTATATACCTTTTAAGTAATTTTTTTTTTTTGCTTATGGTGACATTTGTGGTTTTTATAGGAAATGGTGTGTGATCAGAAGCATAGTTGGCTCAGCCAGAGCACTGTGCTGTATCACAAAATAGTGCCCCATCCCCTCTGTTCTTCAAGTAAAGAACAAAAGAAATAAAAAAAATTGCTTCTTCTTTACACCAACTAACTAGGTTGTCCAACACTCTACACACCCCTTTTCCCTCTTGCCTCAGCCAATCAGGTCCCATTTCTGCACTCTGCCTTGACCTACTTTCTTATTTTAAGGAAAAAAAGAAGAAAAATCTTTTCTTTTAACTGTAACAAACTACTTGCTACAAATGTAGCACACAGTTGCTACAGTTTATAATTTGCACAGAGCTCTGGTTTATGCTTAAAAAAAAAGAAGAGGTATAGCTTTTCTCTTTTAAACTGTAGCAAACTGCTTGCTACAGTTTATACCCTACGCTGAGTGCTACAGTGCTCAGGTTTCATTAAAATCTGTTAATTGTTTTACTTTTAAACTGTCGCAGCTGAGCACTACAACCCTCAGGTTTGACCACAAATGCAGAACTGGCTTTTAAAAACTGGTATGCATTAAAGTCACCTGATCAGCTTATTGCGCCCCTCCACAGTTTGATCACAGGGAAGTTACCCATCCTAATTACACTACTGCGTGTGATCAGTCCTAATTTGTTTTAATGTCATTTGTTGCTTTTGTGATGCATGTCTAAACATTTTTGGTTATCTGTTCCTTTTCCAGTATTCTTTTAGCAGTAATCTTGTCTTACTTTATATTTATCTCTACAGTTTTCCCATGGTGGCACTCTACTTCCCTTCTGGTTACTCTGCATTTGTTATCGTTAATTGCTGAGTTGTAGTCTATTTTTCTGTTACATCCCATGAATCTTTTAATTGTCCCATTTACTAAAGTCATCTGTTTTGTCAGCTAACACTATGGGTCATATTCACTTTCTCTAGTCCCTTTTTCTTATTTGTCTTGATGCATACGTCCATTTCTGTTAAACAATGCAGGTCTTCCCTTAAATCATTAAATCATTCTGTTTTTGGCTGAGAGCATCCTCTTTGCTCCCTGCTGTTTTTTCTGCTGTATAATCCTAGCTGAACTTTCAACCAAGTGTCACGTAGAAGGTTATACAATTTTTCTTTGTGGTACATCTTTACTAAAAGTGTAATGCTCTCAGTTGTACCATTTTTTTAAGGATTTATTGACGTCTCGTGTCATATTGCTTATGTGAGAGTCTCCACACTAAGCCTTTCACTTCTTAGTTGGGACTGTCACGTCAGTCTGTGTTGCCTTTTCCCACCTCTAAACTGTTTACTTTTCAGTACAATCCACTTTTGTTTTTTTTTCTTTAGAAATTTGTCATGTTCATACATCTTTGCTTGTATATGTGTTCAAGTATATTTGAAGCTGCAGTGGTTTGTATTGGTTGTTACAGCTGTCTTTTCGGAAGCAGTAGAATGTAGTGTCAGACCCCCCCCCCCCCCCCAAGTTCATGCATCTTCTTTATGAATGTTTGCTAGTGTCTGTTTTGCTTATAGCACTTCCTTGGTCACATCTTATTCCTTTTGTTTGTATGTGTGGCATGAGGTTACAGCGGATCTCCTACCTGGATGTCACTTACAGGCAGATTACCCTTCCCTCTTGCACCAGAATGAACCTTTCTTAGTTTGGAATGCTGCCCCCTTCCCATTAGCATGCTGATGTCTCATTAGGAGACCAGTCCACATGTGGCATCCAAAGCTGTGCGAGTCTTGACTAGATGGCTGGGTATTTTCCTGCAGTTAAATCCGTTTTATCAGTAGCACTACATTGTTGATCCCAGTAATCAAGCATTTACTGATAAGTTAGTAGCTAGCTGTATTTTCCATTCCATTCTAGACATCAGCGAATTTAACCAGCATATTTGTTATGTCTGAATTTAGTCAGCCATCCAGTGGCACGCAAGTGTTATGTCATTTGCATGAGATTCCTTTGGTACTCTGTACGTGGGCAGCAACTTAGTGTTACTATTTGGACTGTTGTACGTGGTCTTTACTAATGTGTTGTCTGTGGTAGCCAGAATTTTGCCATTGAATGATTTCTGCTTTGATGACCAACTTCTGTAAGTTCTGTTCAGAGACTTGCTGGAAGCATCCTGCAGTGTGTACTTCTGGACTCCAGTCCCTGTGTTGCTGGGGCCAGAACGCAGTAGGAGACTTTTCTTTTTGACCCTTGTTCAGAAGATGGGTTTTCATAGGTATGGAAAAGGTCACACTCCACTGTTGACCCAGGCCATGGAGAAAGGCTCAGAAGAATCCTGGCTTTCAACTTGGAAAAGCTTAATGGCTGCTATAATTTTCATTGTCCCCTATGCCCACCAGAGGATATGGGTGTTGCAGTGGACAGTGAAATGTTGGTAACTGCAGAGCCACCACATGCAAACTTTCCTTTGTTGTCAAATCCCCATCACCAGGCTTTGTAATTGTAAACTGTGGCCATCAGCCTCATGGTTGTTTTTATTTCCCCACCCAAGTGACATTCAGCCTGATTTGCCAAGTAAGTTCTAATTCATCCAATTTAAGAGCGTCTGGACCACCTCTTGGATTTTTGCTCACCTGATCTAAAATAATAAATTTAAAAGAATGGTCAGAAAATTGGTCTATATGTTTTGCTAAAGCGTTCTCAAGCTTGTGTTTCTTTATTGCATACAGGTGTTCATAAACACGTTCACGAAGCCTTCTTTCAGTTTTGCCAACATAGAAAGCTGGACAAAACTGACACTTGGCAAGATAGACCACCATCTTAGAATTACAATTATTTCTCAGTTTTAAATTGTCATAAAAATTGTTAACAAAAATTCTGTTGGATTCCAATATATAAGCACAATAATTACAAGCTTGGCATTTATACATGCCTGGAGTTCTAACAGGTTTTACTCTGATATTCTCACAATAAGTTTTAAGATTTTTTCCTTTTCTATAAATTACTAACGGACGGTCACCTACACTTGTGTAGACATTATTGTCTCCTTTAAGTATATCCCAATTTTAAATGCAGCCTGGTTTAAATGAAGGCTGTGTTTTAAGTAGTATTTTAAAACTTAAAAGTTTAACACGTTAAGTTTAATTTAATATGTATTTAATTAATATATTCAAAATAAGTGTTTTTGTGTTTATTAGGATTTGTTTTAGGAAAATGTGGGGTTTCCCATTTAAATTTTAACTAGATTGTTCATATACATAGTTAGGGGGTGGTGACTTTGTGCTTCATTGATGTATTTCTTCTTTGTTGATTGGATAATTATTTGCATTTTTATGTATTTAAATGTGTCTGAAACAATTTGTATTGTCTGATGAAGTTTGTGGATCAACATAAACGAAAAGCGCTTAACCTTATTTGCCTCATTCGTGTGCCTTCTTTCACTCTACCCAGTTATTTTGTGTTTAAAGTTTGTCTATACTTCGTGTTTTAAAAGTTTGTCATGGCTTCTGGAGTAGAGCGTGAAGATATTGGTACACCATTTGAGCATACTTCTGCTATTTTAAAGGATTGTATCGATTCTAAACAGTTACCACCTTCTAATGTCTCAAATGGAGACAAAACCAACTACGAGACTGTCATTTTGCGTCTTGACTGTTTGCTCACACGCCTAGATGAACTCGAACGCCGACTCGACGCTGAAAAGGTCCCACTTCCGGCTCTCTCTAGTGTAGGGAGAGTGAATGATTTGGATGCAGTTAACCACGACGTGAGCCGTGGTTCTAGTAACAACAACGATACTATTGTAAGCCTTCCTTGCGGTCAGAGAAGCAGTTCGGGGACTAATCGTGTTATTTTATCTTCAGTTTCAACACCCGGTCTAGCATTTTCAGGTCTTGATAATACTGACAATTGCAACAGTGGTGTTAACAACGGAAAGTTTACTGGACCTGATAACCAGCATACAGGGGTCAGTTCGAATGTAAGATTCTCTAATAGTGATAGTGTTCAACCGAGCACTTCACCAACAGGTAATAACTTTAATTTAAATTCCTGGCTCGCTGATACTTCATTTTTTGGCGCCAATAATAGCAATGCGCATATGAATGTTTGTTCTGGTACGGAAACATCCAGTATTTCAACTAATTTAAAAGAATTGGACAAACTTTTAGTTAAATTAAGGAAAACTCAACTCGAGGTTTCCTATTTTAACGAATGTTTGAAAAACAAGATTGTGCCTAAAGGGCTAAGGCGTTGGCAATATCCAACTGGATTGGAAGCGAATTCACAATTCCACCTTGAAATAATAGCTTTGTTTGATCGTCAAGGTCTTGAACTTATTGAACTTATGTGCAAACATTATGGTGCTGCTGTGGAGGAATTGACTGAATTAGTGTGTGACCTTGACAAGAGAATTAGGTTTGACAACGAGTTTTCTCGATATAAATATGAGTACAACCGTATATTTACAAGTATTGATTCGTACCTTAATAAACTTAAGGCAAACAAGGTCAAGAAGTTGGATAGAGACTTAAAAGCCTATAATGAGGGTTTGGCTTACCCTAAGCCCTCTATTTCTCAGACTTGGCAAAAGGGTAAAAATCCAAGTCTTTTCAGAAATGAAAATAATAATAGTTTTGTTCCAGGTGTCAATCAAAGTGAAAGAGAACAATTGCCTTCTAATGGGCCAACATATGATGGTACAATAGAACCTAGTTTCAGTAACAATGTTTCAGGTCAGCTTGTTAACCAAACTGGCCATTATAATTTAAGATCTAACAACCCTAATTTTTTAGGGGCAAGGCAGAAGCAACAACAACCAGTGCACTTGAATCAAAAGAGAAAACAGAAGAGCAACTGAACATTGATGCTGTTACAAATTTATCTGTTTTTTTCTAACACTATTGATGTTTGTGATATTGTAGAACCTAGTAATACCATTTGTTTAAATGGATTGATTGAGTTTATCTTACCATTAGAAGACAGTATTGCGCCTATTGACCCTATTGTTAATTTTGAAGTTAACACAGTACCTATTGAGGGTGCCACGGAATACAATGGTCCAGTGTTACTTTTTAATGATAGTGGTGATTTCACAGTTTACAATTTTTCTCAAGTAGATGTTCCAACTGATGTAGTAGCTTTACTTTCTAAAGGTTACACCTATGTTCCACCTCAAAGATTAGATGTAGTGAAGACTATCATCGATTTAAAACTGTATACTAGGAAATTGAATTTAAAGTTGATGTTTGGTAATTCTACTAAGTGTGAAACTAATCAGTTTAGCATACCTAGTACATTTAATCCACCGCTTAACCCTTTGATTAAGGTGTTTGAACAGTTTTGTGAACTTGATATACGGAATCTGGCGCAGTCTTCTTATCTTGAATACACTAATCTATATAAGCATAGGGATATACAGAAAGAAAGGGATAGCTTGAAATTCATTAAATTGAACAATATAAGAATATGTAAACCTGATAAAGGTGGGGGGGTTGTTATTTTTGATTATGCTGACTATGTCAGTAGGATGGTGAGCTTATTGAACTCCCATTCTTATGCTGAGAGCTCCCTTTCTGAAATTAATAAAGCTTATAAGTCTATCAAGAATGTGATTGAAGATTTATATATTGAGGAAAGGATTACTCAAGATATGTATAATTACATGACTACAAGTTTTCCTAGATTTCCTTGTTTATTCGGGATCCCCAAAATACATAAAAATATAGAGAATCCACCTATGCGTCCATTGGTGGATAGTAGGGGTTCCCCCACTTATTCGTGTGCAAAAGTTGTTGATTCAATTCTGCAAAAATATTTGGTTAACATCAAACAAATTTGCAAAGATTCATGGATGTTTCTAAAGAACATAAATGAACTTAAATATAAATCTTCTTACAACTTTTTGACTATCGATGTAAAAGATTTATATACGTGTATTCCCCATACCATTGCCATAGAATGGGTAGGTGAAATGTTAAAACATCTAGGCAGCCCCTTGGATGAAATCTCACTAGTTGTAGAATTGTTGGATTTAATTTTAGACAATAATTTCTTTGTTTTTGAAGGTGATTTCTTCCTACAAAAAGTGGGGGTAGCCATGGGTTCACCCTGTGGTGCCAGTGTAGCCAACATGGTAATGGCTTTTTGGGAATCTATGTATGTATTTAATAACAACGTTTTCAAGGATAACATAGTTTTTTATACTCTGTTCTTGGACGATATCTTTATTTTAGTAGATGGTGATATAGAATATAGTGAATCTTTGGTAAAATACCTGAATTCAACTACTTCGTTCTTAAAATTCACACATAACTTTGACGTTACCTCTATTGATTACTTAGATATCACACTTACTAAGGACACTGTCTTTGAGAGATTTATTTCTTCAATTCACAGAAAAAACACATATTGCAATTCAATGTTACATTATTCAAGTTGTCATCCGTACCATCAGAAACGTGCTATTATAAAAGGTCAACTGGTACGTGCTGCACGTATTATTACATTGGATGGTGTGTTTGATAATGAATGTGAATTTATCAAAGAAATGTTCCTAACACGTGGTTATCCATTATCTATGATTAATGATATAATTAATGAAGTTACATCTAAGCGACAGTCTTTTTTCTATACACCATTGTTGAATAGCATTACAAATGATTCATCTATCTTAAATGGTTCCTTCAATACGTCTCTTGATGTATCTGTTGAGCAACACCCTAGTTCTGTTAAGTTCAATATGTCTTTTATAACTACTTATAATATAAATAGTAATTTCTGTTTTAAGATTTTGAGAAAAAATTGGGATATACTTAAAGGAGACAATAATGTCTACACAAGTGTAGGTGACCGTCCGTTAGTAATTTATAGAAAAGGAAAAAATCTTAAAACTTATTGTGAGAATATCAGAGTAAAACCTGTTAGAACTCCAGGCATGTATAAATGCCAAGCTTGTAATTATTGTGCTTATATATTGGAATCCAACAGAGTTTTTGTTAACAATTTTTATTACAATTTAAAACTGAGAAATAATTGTAATTCTAAGATGGTGGTCTATCTTGCCAAGTGTCAGTTTTGTCCAGCTTTCTATGTTGGCAAAACTGAAAGAAGGCTTCGTGAACGTGTTTGTGAGCACCTGTATGCAATAAAGAAAAACAAGCTTGAGAACGCTTTAGCAAAACATATAGACCAATTTTCTGACCATTCTTTTAAATTTTTTAAATTTATTATTTTAGATCAGGTGAGCAAAAATCCAAGAGGTGGTCCGGATGCTCTTAAATTGGATGAATTAGAACTTACTTGGCAAATCAGGCTGAATGCGTACAATCAGCCTGGTTTATATGAAGGCTGTGTTTTAAGTAGTATTTTAAAACTTAAAAGTTTAACACGTTAAGTTTAATTTAATATGTATTTAATTATTAATATATTCAAAATAAGTGTTTTTGTGTTTGTTAGGATTTGTTTTAGGAAAATGTGGGGTTGCCCATTTAAATTTTAACTAGATTGTTCATATACATAGTTAGGGGGTGGTGACTTTGTGCTTCATTAATGTATTTCTTCTTTGTTGATTGGATAATTATTTGCATTTTTATGTATTTAAATGTGTCTGAAACAATTTGTATTGTCTGATGAAGTTTGTGGATTAACATAAACGAAAAGCGCTTAACCTTATTTGCCTCATTCGTGTGCCTTCTTTCACTCTACCCAGTTATTTTGTGTTTAAAGTTTGTCTATACTTCGTGTTTTAAAAGATGGACTTCATGATTGACAGACATGCCTGTCTACTGTTTGACCGCCATTTTCCATGCAGTGCTTTTTTGGAAAGCAGTCTTTATCACCAGTGTACAAAGTATAGGATCTTGGAGCTTCAAGACTGAATTACATGTAGTCTTTCACTGCAGTTTTTTTTTCTCTTGACGACCACACATTTCCACCCAGAGGTGTTTTCTGAAATTCCCCAGAGCTGTCCAGTAATTTCTCAGTTTTGTTTGCAAGGCAAAACCAAAGGAGAGTGAATGAACCCTTCACATTGTGAATGGCTGCTGTTTGTTTAGGTGTTACATGAAGTAGATGCATGCATTCAGAAAGATGGTTCAGCTTTTCATCTCCTTTACTTTAAGAAGAGAAGGGCTTCAGTCACCAAGCAGGCATTCTATGAGTTGATTGGTAGGTGTGCTGTCTTTTCATCAGGTGGCAAACCACCCTTTGGCAAATACTGCAGTAAAAGGGCTACCCCATTTAAATGTGTTCAGTCCATTGTATGCTTCACAAATGGGCATACATCTGTACCACATCCTCAGAGATACATGGATTTTGTAAACACAAACTCCCTGAACCAGATTGTCAGTACGCCGTCCACGGGTACAAACATACCCCAGTATAATGTTGTGTCTGGCAAGGTCAGATCACAAAATGGTCTCCTTTTGAAGTTAAAGTAAAACCTGGAACCCCAGCTAACACTGGAAGGTTCAGAAACTAGCTAAGTTCCCACTGTTAAGTCAACCCCTATAGACCCTGAGAACACTGCTGCCTAAGTGGAACTGTTCACAGGAACCCTACACAAGTATGTTATTAGCTGCATTGAGGCAGCTGTACCCACCAGGAAGAAGCACAGAACTAACACAAAAAAACAAGCCACCCTGGTGTAATCACATTAATAGGCTGTATAACAGAAGAAAGCAAATCATGGCAAAAATACAGAAGTGTAACATCCAGCAAGATAAAAGCACTCTAATCAAACTAAACAACCCACTCTGAGGAAAGTAGTCTACCAAAGCCAAATCTAAGGTAAATTTGTCTGCCAAGGCCAACCACAAGGCATTCTTAAGCTATAACCACTGCCTCAAAGCAATGCACAATTGTTTGCAGAGCTCGTTGTAAATGAAGCCACCTATACCGAGCCAGAAGAAAAAGCAAAGCTGGCAGACAAATTCAGTGCTAACTTTACTCCCATCTCCCCCTCAACCTCCCCTCAGTAAATGCCATCTATAATTCCCCCTGCTATAACCAGGGAACAGGTCCTCAATGCTGTTTCTAAAGCCAGGAGCACTGCCTAGATGGGCCCAGACAGTATCCCAGGATGCCTTCTAAATAGCATGAAACATGACCTGTCAGGTCCTCTGGAATTGCTGTTTAACCGTAGCCTCTGAACAGGCTTTGTGCCTGACAAATGGAGAATAGCTACAGTCAGTTTACACAAAGGTGGGCTATATACAGACTCTGGAAACTGTAGACCTGCAAGTGTCACTAGTCTCTTATGCAAAGCCATGAAAATAATTTTCATGGAAATAATCAGCAGTGACATAGGAAACCTCCAGACACTGGATCTGACCCAATTTGGTTTAGTAAATGGCAGATCGTGCCTGCTCAGTTTGGTGGACTTATTTGAGGAGGTCGACAATGCAGTCGATGATGGCAAATGGTTCACACTGCCTACCTTGACCTGGCCAAAGCATTTGGCACAACTCTGGCCTTGCTGATGAACTCAATAGGTTGGGCATAAACCTTTGTCACCCAGTTGGATAGCTAGCTGGCTCACAGATGGAACCCAGGAAGTTAGAATTGAGAGCCCACCTCGGGGATTGGTCCTAGGACCACTCCTTTTTGGCATTTACTTCTCAAGTCAAGGCCAGTGTCAGGGATCTCTGACTAAATTTGCAGATGATTGCAAATTAAGAGCAGTCATAGAATCCCCCACTGACACTAATGTTCTCCAGTAAGGGTTGACACAGACAAAGCTCGTCAGACCCATGGACTAAAGCTAAATGCCAAGAAGTGCACAATAGTATCCTTTGGGAAATCATTCACTCCTAATAACTGTCATTAACAGCACACTCCTATGAGTCAACCCAGTAGTCAGGGACTTGAGGGGATACAGACGCAGTAATCTAGCCTTTGACCGTCATGTGTCTGCAGTAGTAAGGAAATCATTCTATGTTGTACAACTTATAAACAAAGGTATGGCATCTAGATTCAAGGAGATCATTAGTCCGCTGCATTCATCAAAACTATGATTGAATACAGTGTCCCCTTTGGTGTGTATCTAGCCAAACACATCAACAATTGGAGCTTTTGCAGATGTTCCTCGCTAAAAAAATACAGGGCACACTTATTACTTCCTTTGCAGACTGCCTCAAAGCCCATATCCTGTATTCTGTCTTTTACAGGCTGTTGAGGGGAGATCTGATCCCATCCTGATGGACCTCCTGCATATCCACAAAACAAACAGCACCAGAATTACCCATTCTAAAAACTTAAACATTTCCTGTGATATAAATAGGACCTTCTGGAGAAATGGGTATGAATCCCAGAGACTACCCAGTCTATGGAACAGTCTCCTCATCCATGTCAAGCAGAGTTCTTTCCTAACCCATTTCAGGTGTAACTTGGACATTTGGATGGGGGACAGGATCCCCACTTTGGTACCCATGTCTCTAATGGACACAGGCAGGTGGAAAATAGTTAATGTCCTGGGCTCCTGCTTGTAAATGTTTCATCCCTTGAGCCTCTGCTTACACTTTTCAAGGGTACCAGAACTTGGTCAGATGTTTGGGGTGCATAGCTAAGCTTAAAAGGGCCTTACTGGTCGTTAGCCTAGTTACACACCTATGAACTTCAGTTTTCAGAGTACACTTTCACTATTCATTATTTCAGCTGTTTTCTCACTAGCCCTCTTTAAGATGAACCTGGATGACTGGATGGGAAACAGAAAATATATCCCTGGGATCCCACCTGTATCCCTGCTGGACAGGGAAAACAAGTGTTGACTTTGCGGGAACATGGGTGAAATTCTTGGCTAGGCTTATAAGGCCTCCGGGCCGGTAGCCTAGTATTGTCGTACGAACTGTGAAGTTGGGCCTCCATCGATAAACCAGTACTTCAGGACTCTGGCTCCTGAATTATTTGTACAGTTCTCTTGGCTTCTTTCTTCTCTACTGATGATTATTGCTTGGTATTCATTCCAGCCAAGGGCCTACATTGAGTCTCTTTTAGGTATAACAGTTGCTTCATACAGCATCAGCTGA
Source organism: Protopterus annectens (assembly GCF_019279795.1). Classification (NCBI taxonomy): domain Eukaryota; kingdom Metazoa; phylum Chordata; order Ceratodontiformes; family Protopteridae; genus Protopterus; species Protopterus annectens. The sequence continues at coordinate 826,107,796 of NC_056732.1, forward strand.
TGAGTCGGGTATACCTTTCTTTCATCCCCTGTATGTGAAGTTGGTGCTTCCTCCTTCCTGCCAGTGCTGTTGGTGTACCTTTAAGCTTGACAAGTGTAGATTTGTGCATCACTTACTAACAGTGTAAGTGCCCAAAATGACTCTTTGATCTATAGGAGGGTGCTCACTAGTTGCATGGGGCCAGTGTATTAGCACAACATCAGAGTAGCTGTATATATGTCCTCAAGTGTGAGATGTTCCAAAGTTTTACAGATTGATGGAAAGTGTGAACTGTAATAAGGACCCATTAAGCAGTGTCCTCTTGTAGATCAGTTGATTTGCTCTAGACGTATCTTAAGATGTTCTTCGTGTTTCACTGTTGCAGTCATTACATTTGGGTTATCTGCTTGCAGATAGCCCTCAGTCGGCCTGATTAACAAAGTATTGGGTCCTGCGTCAGTTGCTGTCCCTTCTTCCATGTCGTCAGGTCGTCAGGGGTATAAAACATGCAGCCGACGCCATTACATCAGTCTTTCTTGCTGTGTGGTGCCCGAAGCAGATGTTCTTCGTGTTTCACTGTTGCAGTCATTACATTTGGGTAATCCTGCTGGCAGGTTGTCCTCAGTCGGCCTGAATTCCAAAGTCTTGGGTCCTGAAATTTTTGTTTAAGAGTTTCAGAACTGAAGTCTTCAACTAAAGCTAAGTACCCCGTTGGGGAAACTTTTTCTTGTTCCTTACCGATGTCAGTAAAAGTTAATAATTGCATTACTTGTGGAAAGCAAATACCTCCTAAAGATGTTCATTCGTACTGTATTCCTTGCCTAGGCCCTGACCACGATGTACCTTGCTGTCAGTTTTGCGCTTTATTTAATCAACACACTATCCGTCATCTGTATATTTTCGCCTCTAAATATTTCTGTTCTCGGTTTAATTATCCAGAAATGTCTGTTAGCCATCCGACTACCGGGATTCTAAAAAAACAAAGATAGACAGAGAGAGGCCACCGAGGTCCAAAACTGCCGACTACTCTTCTAAGCCAGTCGCCAGTTTGCCAGTACTCTGTGAGGTGCTTTTGCAGCCCCTGATAATCACTACTGATTCGCAGACCTCTACTGAGACCCATTCAGAGTCCGGTATGCCGCGAGATGCTTCAACTGTGAAACCCGCGGATGTCTATGCCTTGGATGGGTCCGGAGCCACTGTGCAGGCACTGGCTTCTGAGGGTGTATTCAGGCCTACGGACTTGCATATTAAACCGGCGCCTCCTTCTTTACTTAGGCCTAAATCTCAATCCATGCCTAAAAAAACGACGCCCAGGCCACATGCTCAAGCCTCTATGCCTAAAAAACAAATAAGAATGGCTGAAGATCTAATAACTCTAATCAGGGGTAGCCAACCCCCCCCCCCCCCTTCTAAGAGGCCTAGGACTGAAGTTGATTATGAATCTTCTGATCAGGATTCTGTTTTTTCTGATTCTTCTGATGATCTGGATTTGCCCTTAACTACTTATGAAGATTCTGATGCAGAGGACTCCATTCCCTCTGCTTCCCCTCCTGAGGGTTTTTCTTTTGGGAAAACCTTACATATACTCTAAGGGAGCATTTCCACTGGGAAAGCCAGGATTTTTCTGATTCAAAAAGGAGGCTTAGAGATTTCCTTCTCTTACCTCAGCATAGGCCTTTAGCTATTCCTCCTGTACTAGACATTGTTGATGCTTTTTCGGAATCTAGTTTGGCCCCTGATTCCCTGCCTCCTGCTCCCAGAAAACCTGACTGGTCCCGGAGTCCCACAAGTTCCTTTTCAAAAATCCTATTGCAGATCCAGAAACTATTTCACAGTGGCCCAAGGGCATTAAGGCTTCTACTGCTAAAAATCCTATCCCTTCTGATAAGAGACGCCAGGGTGCTGGATAGATGGGGTAAGAAGGTTTACACTTCTGCAGCCTTGGCCATTAGGGTTTAAACTGCCAGTTTCATATGTTAAAGTATCAGCAACATGTTGTTGGACTGCTTAAGCAGAAAATGATGATGATTCCTGACTGTGTGGAAAATAAAGAATTACAGGATTTAATGCATTCTGCTGAACAAGTTGGAAAACGTACTTTGCAATGTGGTTTTGATTCATTAGAGGCCTCTTGCAGGGCTGCTGTTACTGGGTCTGTGCTGATAAGGAATGCTTGGCTTAAGGAGCAATCTTTGCCTGATTATGTTAAAGCTAAATTGTTGGATGCTCCATTAAATCAGGACCGCCTGTTTGGCAACAAGGCTGAGGAAGTTCTTAAAAGGATGGAAGATAAAGCTTAAATCTATGCAAACTGTTAAAGATGTTTTAAAAGTTCAGCCTCCTAGATTTAGTAGGCACTGGCCCTCTAAGAATTGGTCCTTTCCAGCCCCTTCCAGGTCTTCTCAAGCAAAACCCAGATACAACAAAAACCCCAGGTTTCAGTCCCAGGGGACACACCGAACTAAGCAGTGGGGGGGCCTCCACTTCCAAATCTGGGAATAATAAGACTCCCCACTATGGGGTAAACTGTCTCAATGACTTTCTTTTAAAATTTCCAAGCACTTATCAACTGACTGCCCCTTTGGGGGGGAAAGAAGATTGATCTTCATGCAAAGAATTGGGATCTCATTACCCAGGGCAAATGGGTTTTAAATATAGTGTCCCAGGGTTACAGATTTCACTTCCACACATTGCCAACACCAAGTGGGTGGCCGGACCTACCCCCAAATCAGTGGGCAGAGGCCCAAAAACAAGTACTTTCTCTCAAGTATGGGGGCTATTCGACTGGTACCAGAAGAGGAAAAAGGACACTGTTTCTACTCGAGACTTTTCCTGGTACCCAGTAAAGACAATTCATGGTGTCCTAGCCTGGACCTGTCTCCCCTAAACACCTTTTTGGAGATTCCAAAATTCAAGATGCTGACTCTTCACTAATTACTTCCTTTGCTAGGCAAAGATGCCTGGTTGACAACACTAGATTTAAAAGAAGCATACCTGCACATCCCAGTCAGGGAATCTTGCAGAAGATACCTACGCTTCAAAAGCAGGCTACACTCACTATCAGTTCACTGCACTGCAGTTTGTCTTATCTACTGCGCCCAGGGTATTCGCGAAGTGACTAGCTCCAGTTATTGCATTTTGCAGGCAAAGAAATATTCACATATACCCTACCTGGATGATTGTCTAATTCAGGCAGAAAGCCAGGACATACTTTTGAATCATCTGGCCTTTGTAAAAAGGGTTCTACCTTGTCTGGGGTACACCATCAACGAAAAGAAATCACAACTGGTACCCTGTCAACAAATTATATTCCTGGGAGCAAGCTTGAAAAAAACTTCCCAGATGGTTTACCTCACGCCAGAGAAACAAATTCTTTTGACAACCTACTTCAAACAAGTGGCTACAAAAACCCTGCTATCTGCAAGACAAATACTGCAAGCCTTTGGGGTTCATGGCCTCCTGCATTCTTCTAATTCCATGTGCAAGACTGCATATGAGGAAACTACAGTTGTATCTAAAAAGGCTATGGTGTCAACATTCTCAAGACCTAGAAACAATGATTCCTGTCATACCTTGCCTATGCCTAGAGTTCCTTTGGTGGGCAGAGGCCTGCCACCAAAACAAGGGACTACCTTTCACACCACTCCTTGCCGCCCAAACCCTAACAGACATCAGACTGTGCATGGGGGGGCTCACCTGGCAGGGAAGTGCATTCAGGGCAAATGGAACCCAACTCAAATGCACCTGCATATCAATCAAAAAGAAATGTTAGCTGTACAGAATGCTTTGACAGCCTTCAAGGACCACATTCTTCCAGGACAACTAATGGTAAAGATGGACAACACCACTGTTATGTGGCACATAAATAAGCAGGGGGTACACATTCTTATCCCTTCTGCAGACTAGCCATGGCATTGTGGAACACAGCCTTGAGCTACCAAGTGCACCTACAAGCTCAATTCCTGCCAGGAAAATTAAGTACACTGGCAGACGGACTAAGCAGAAACCTCATGGACCCACATGAGTGGAAATAGGAACAAAGGATTTTCAACATGTTGACGAGCAAATGGGGGAGCCCAGATATAGACCTGTTTGCCTTTCCTCAGAACTACCAATTGGACACATTTTGCACAGGGACTCCCCACAAACAAGCATGGAAAGTGGATGCTTTGTCCTTCAGCTGGAAAAACTTAGTCTGTGCCT